>NC_090443.1:625966587-626144087 GCF_031143425.1 Pleurodeles waltl | reverse complement strand
TATCTATGTTGTGGCAGTTGACATCACGTCATTAATTTGCTATTGGAGGCTCACTGACAACTTGTACCCCAGACATTGTTCTTGTACATTATGAGTGCAATTTATCAGCCCTTTGTCCCACATGAGTGTCACTTAACGGGAAGCTCAGGTGGCACAATAGGCTGTGTCATGTTTACAAGGTATGATGTATTTCCTTTTGGTGGCTTGACACCATCTTGTTTTTGTGTCCCCTTTCTATGCATCAATTTGCATGGAGGGCCTTGCAATGGATGTTGCTGTGGTCAAGCCACACCAACACACAGTGCAATTTCCCTCTTTCCCAGTTTTACATGTTTTTCATACACCAGGGCAGCACCAAAACCTTACATCACCCCAGGGATGGCATTATCAAGGCGCTATGTTGTGGTTTACTTTGATTCCTCCTCATGCTGATGTATGTGTATGTGTGCTACATGGCACAGCACACATGGACCTAGCAGACTGCAGTTTCTGTTTCTGGCTGTGCTGGAAGGTGCTCCTTCCTACACAACTATGAATCCCCCTCAATACAGCCATCCTTGCAATATGGTGCAAGAGATCAAGCATTGTGGCAGTGCAGCTAATTTGACACTGACAAAGGGGTGGACCCAGGGATGGCCACCATGGGTATTATTTGTTGATGTGAACATCATTTTCTACATTGCAGTGCCTGATTCCACAAAATCGTGAACATAGCCAGTTGACTGATGTTGATCTTAGATCAGGGCCTCAAGCTAGTTTGACTGAGATTTTGCAGGTAGTTGTACTGATGCATACATGAACCCTCATTACAAGTCTGGCTGTCCTATGACCACCGCCAACAGCACAGGAGGAAGTGGCACATGTTGTCCATGGAAATGCCCCATGGGCCAATGGCCTGGCACTGGCCAAAACAGGGATGCACCCTATTTAATCGTATACAGTGCACCCTTGTGTCATCCCCTGCGTAGTTGCCAATTTTGCAGCCAAGCCTCAACGCAGCCACTCTTGTGCCATGGTGCACGGATGGCTGCGTTGAGAGGGGGGATAGTTGTTGTGCAGGAGGGACACCCTCCTGCACAAAAACTATCTCCATATGCGATTTGCTATTACTCTACATGATGCAGAGTGCAGCACGCATGGAAAGAGCAACAAACAAGGAGATATGGCAACTTTTCTCCTCAGTGCACTCAGCTAATGCCACCCCTGCCATGGGGTTAGCCAAATTTGCTCTGACTCAGGTATAAGTACCCTCAAATATATGGGGCACCGTGATAAACTGCAATGGTTGTTGCTGTGGCACACCCACAGCAACACCCATTGCATTTAGACGTAGTCCCAGATTAACTGATTTGCTTACACCAGTGTCAGTGCCTAATTCAACACACACCCCAAGGGAGGGCTTAGTAATGCGCAATAAGGATGAATACTGTTATGTATCCTCAGTTTCGGATCTTTCAATGTCTTGTGTATTAGGCAGCACCCATCTAAATTGTATATCCTCTTTGCAAGTTACTTTATTGTGTTGGAAGGTGTCCCTTCCGGCACATCATCAAAATCCCCCACAACACAGCCAACTATGCACCATGAGGCAAGGCTCCCTGGACTGAGGTATGTAAGCAATCTGTGCCCAGGCATAGGTGACAACACAGGTGTGCACCATATTGAATTTATATTGGTGCATCCCTGTATTGTTATGAGGGTGGAGGGATGGGGTGCCAATTCTTTTGTAATCCATGAATGTTTCACTTTTGTGGAATGTCATTGGCTTGCATGCAGGTCAAGGTCCACGTGTGCTAGCCTGGAACTGTGTGTATCAGGAATGGTTATGGCAGATCACGTACGGATGGGTGTCTATACCTGGACACGTCAATGTAGATGTGATTGACCTATGGATACCAGCTTCCTAGTTGGCAGCCCTCCTATCATATGGTCCACTCCTTGACTCCATGAATGAGTGGTCAGGCCTTGGTGGATGACCAGGACTGTTGAGATGATGGATAGCATGGCCATTCTCCCTTAGGCTCTGGGGAGAAGAATCCCAAATTTGTAGGAAGACATGATGCTCACAGTGTATGTTACAGTTATGTTGATCAGGCTGGCATGTGTACCTATCAGCTCTGAACCCTTATGGTTACCAACAGCATCCACTTCTCACACTGACAGGTGATGTATGGTTGGAAATAGACACAGATGAGGAGGAAATTAGTGCCTAATTTATGAAACTTTAGCACCGCCTTTGTGTTATTTTTTTACACAAAAGAGGCACAAACTTACAAACTATAAATATGTTTTGTAAGTTTGCACCGATATTGTGTCAAAATATATGATGCAAAGGCTGCGCTGACTTTTAATCAATCAGGCTATTTGTCTTCTCTGGAAAGTGTGTTGGAGTGCATGTGTTTTTAGATGTAGCAGTGTTAACTAGTAGTCTGTACAGACTGCACCCAGTGCTGACACTGATGGTTGCTTGTCTTCATATTAAAGCTGCCAACATGACAAATAAGAGGAGACGTGACTTCCAGAAGAGGGCAGTACGGTACCACCACATCCTGGAAGTGGAGTCAGGGTACCAACACTTCTGGGCAGAGAAAGCTATGGGGGAATGGCGGGCATTCCCACATGGGGCCCCCACATAGCCTTAAAAGGTCCACCAAGCTTCAGGCTCCTCAGCAGTGCAGGGGGACACAGCTATCACTCCAACCACATTGCCTGAAACAGTCGCCACACCAGCACAACAGCTCACACCACCTGCTAGCATTTCAACACAGTTGCTGCAGGATCTAAAGAGGGACGTGTCCCTCGTTCTAACTCGTTTGGACAAATTGGCGGAGGAAGTTGCGGACAAAAAAAAGATTTTGAGATACATCAAGAAGATCAAGAAGGACAACTGTGACTTTCCTTGTGATTTGCAACCTCCCAGTTCAGTCACCTCCCTTATGAAGTTGTCTAATATTTTATTGTGGGTTTTAGAGGGTTAGTGTTAGGTTAGTTTAGGTATACAGATTAGTCAGGATAAGTATAGTTGGGGAGTGTTTTTTTCCTTCTTATGTGTTTATTTGTGGGTGGTTGGGTGGGGGGTCATGTTGGGGCATCAAAAAAATAAATTATATATATATATATATATATATAGATATGTGTATATATAGATAGATAGATAGATGATAGATAGATAGATAGATATGTGTATATATATATATATATATATATATATATATATATATATATATATATATATATATGTGTTTAGGATTAGTTAGTAAATGTGCATTATTAGTATTTGTTGTCCTGCATGTGTCTTGTAACTTATGAGGGGCAGGGGACGATTGTTTAGAGAGTGGTGTTCAATGTGTAAGTTAAGTTTAGCATAGGGTAGATAGCTTTAGTTGTTGGATAAGTATGGTTAGTATAGTTTAGTTTAGGATTGGGTAGGTTTTATTTTTTATTTTGGTTACTGGAATTTAAAATAAGTAGTTCTGCATTCTCATCATGCAATTTGTGTAATATGCTGCAGTCGCATGGTCTTCCCAAGAGTGCAAAGGGCAAACTGGGGGTTGGCCAAGGCATTTCGTCCTGTCTTCAAATCCCTCTCATAACATATGTGTCACCTATTGACAACAGAGCTGTCACATTGGCTGCAACATCACATCTACTGCCATGCAGTGTAGCCACCATTCATTTTGTCTATGTCTGCTTTCTCTTGGACAGGTAAGTCTGGTCCTTCAGCTGTCATTGTTGGGGTCCTGTTTGGGCAGTGTTGGGAATTGTGACAGATCTGACATCATGCCCAAATGGTACTCTACACTTGAACATAGACCGGTGCCCATCACTGATGAGGTTAGCTAGCTCTGTTCCACACCAATTAGTTATTCTGGTACTCCCAGATGGCTACATTGGATTTTACTTGGTTTTCTGCCTGACCTGCTGTATATCTTGACCAAAGTTTATATGTATCTATCAGTTTATGAGAAGTCTACATCATATGCCATTACCATGTTTGGATCCTTGTGTGTAGCTTTGTAGCCCCACAATTCAGCACTCATGTTCTGATCTTCTGAAGTCATTGACATGGTTTTACTCACAATTATTTTGCTGAGTAGATGGATCACAGAAAAAGTTGACATGGAAAATGTGTACCAAGTTTTTATTTACAGGTAAAACAGTCTACGTAATACACCAACAATATCCAGGTGCAATACCTCAATTACGAATAGCAGTTTTTTGACACAATCAGAGTCCAGGGTTTAGGGACATGTCCTGAGACATGCTTCAGAGTAGTGTCGATCGGTGTGGAGGAACACAAATTTCCAATTGGTAAGTGGGAGACAATGACAGTCCATAGCAAACAGGTCAACAGTGTGTGGGTGAAGAGAGCCCATATCCTACTGTGAAAACACTGGCTTGATCTTTAGCACAGAACTAAGACGAACACTGCCCAGGTGGCATAGACTGGTGCTACTGGGTACTCTTCTGAGTAAAGGTGATCTGCACCACATCTTCATCCTCTCATGTGTGTGGTGTCTCCTCTGCCATTGGTGGTGGTGGTGGGGAGCTAGAGGGACACACACACACTTCAGTGGGTTAAGATGTGGAGTCCCAATTCCCAGTAGCTGCCATTTCTGATATTGCATATGGCATCACTGCAGCAAGGAGGAACTTCTGATTTTTCAGGTTAGCAGCAACATCCCGGTGGCAGACAGCCGTGTCTGCCCTGAGAGAGGCCACTTCACGCTGAATGGAGTCCAGCTTGTACTCCATTATGCTCCTGCCAGTTTGGGAAGGCAGTTGTTGTAGCATCTCCCTCATGGCAGCAGCTATGTCCTTCAGACACGAGTGGAATCCACACAGTGGAGAGTGTGTGCCTTGGTAGGCAGCTGTGTGTTCATTAGCTGTCACAAGGCAAGTTCGCATTCCCTTTATGCTGGCTGCCATGGTCTCTATTCGCTCCCGCACCTGCTTGGCCAGTTCCCGCTAAAATCCAAATACTGTCCCCTGGAAGCTTGTCCCTGGGTCCTTGGAGTCCTGAGCTGTGTCTGTGCTGGCAGGTTGTAAATTTTGGGTGTTGGGTAGGAAATCTGGGAGGGCTGCTACATTGGGTGTCCTCCTTGCAACTGGAGGTGGTGTCTGGAGGGATACCATGACAACCTGAAGGGTCGGTTGGCTGATGGTTGTCATCTGGTCATCCAGGTCATCGGAGAACTCAAGGACAGGCTGATCAGCAGGAGACCCAACGTCCTCTGCAATGAGATGGTGTAAATTCCGTCTATCTATGTTGTGGCAGTTGACATCACGTCATTAATTTGCTATTGGAGGCTCACTGACAACTTGTACCCCAGACATTGTTCTTGTACATTATGAGTGCAATTTATCAGCCCTTTGTCCCACATGAGTGTCACTTAACGGGAAGCTCAGGTGGCACAATAGGCTGTGTCATGTTTACAAGGTATGATGTATTTCCTTTTGGTGGCTTGACACCATCTTGTTTTTGTGTCCCCTTTCTATGCATCAATTTGCATGGAGGGCCTTGCAATGGATGTTGCTGTGGTCAAGCCACACCAACACACAGTGCAATTTCCTCTCTTTCCCAGTTTTACATGTTTTTCATACACCAGGGCAGCACCAAAACCTTACATCACCCCAGGGATGGCATTATCAAGGCGCTATGTTGTGGTTTACTTTGATTCCTCCTCATGCTGATGTATGTGTATGTGTGCTACATGGCACAGCACACATGGACCTAGCAGACTGCAGTTTCTGTTTCTGGCTGTGCTGGAAGGTGCTCCTTCCTACACAACTATGAATCCCCCTCAATACAGCCATCCTTGCAATATGGTGCAAGAGATCAAGCATTGTGGCAGTGCAGCTAATTTGACACTGACAAAGGGGTGGACCCAGGGAAGGCCACCATGGGTATTATTTGTTGATGTGAACATCATTTTCTACATTGCAGTGCCTGATTCCACAAAATCGTGAACATAGCCATTTGACTGATGTTGAACTTAGATCAGGGCCTCAAGCTAGTTTGAATGAGATTTTGCAGGTAGTTGTACTGATGCATACATGAACCCTTATTACAAGTCTGGCTGTCCTATGACCACCGCCAACAGCACAGGTGGAAGTGGCACATGTTGTCCATGGGAATGCCCCATGGGCCAATGGCCTGGCACTGGCAGGTTGCTGGCAGGTTACAAACTGGCAATGCCACCTGTCTTGTGACACCAGACCAGTATTACGATCAGTGCTACCGTCCAGGTATGTTCTCACTTATCCACCAGCCTTTGCATGGTGGATAAGTGGTCAAACCCCCATGCAAAGGTTGGTGGTAATGTGGTGTAGTGTGCCCCCGGGGGCCCCTACACAGCCCATGCACCAGGAATGGGCAGGGAAGAATCCAATGCCCAGGCCCTTTGTGCTTTCCACTGCCTGATTTGCAGTGATAAGAGCAACATGTGCTGTCACACTCAATGCACCCCAAGATTGGTGCTGCCTCTATTTGATCCATCAACAATGTAGTGGTAACTGTCCCACAGAGCTGACATGAGGAGACAGATTTCCACCCACCATCCCAGCGTGATACTCATACTGACAACTGCAGAGGGTACATTGCACTAGCAGTCTTATCAACACAAGACTTGCCCATGCACCATCCCCCGCCCGTCAATGTGATATAGAACTCCATGATGTTCACAGACATACACCATATGTTGTGTTTGTGTGATTATTTCATCATTCCTATGTGCCTCACATGTTTGTGTCATAGTAGGTGTGGTCTCAGCCTGTATGTGCTGTGATCTACGGATTGCAATCTGTAGTCCATTTTTCCTCTAGTGGCACAGTTCTGGTCAGTGTTAATATGTGTGGCTCCCCCCTGCACTTGCTTAGCTACACTGGGTAGTGCCATGTTTCCTGTGATACTGGACCGCCCTGCAATTCCCTCAGCAGCTGCCCAGATTACTTTTCCCTGCACCCAGACAGGCAACCTTACTGCATGATGGAGAAGTGGCTGCCTTATGAGGATGTGTTGTTTATGGACGGGGTGGTGGTGCTTCCTACACATGTCTGAGTTAGGTTAGCTAAGGTGCCATTGTAATGTGTGCTGTAAGATGCAGCACACATATGTTTTGGCAATGGGACAAGCCAGTTGCAAAGTGTTTCTGCAAGAGACACCACCATGACGTAATCCCAGGAATTGTATTGACTGACTTCCTAGTCTCTGATGTCTTAGTTGAGTTGGTAGGGTTTGTCTATATGCAAGGGGCATTGTGATGACACAACCACAGGTAAAGTAATTAGACATGCCTTCCATCTTATGTGCTACATATGTACATGTTGGTATGTGGCCCTGGTGATTAACATATGTCCAGGTTGTGTATGTGTTGTGGTGCATGGCACAACCAAGGGATGTGTACATGTGTTGCTTCTGTTTGAATGGTGCAACTTGATTCATGGCCAATGTGTCCCTCTGCACTCCTTTCACATGCATTGAGTGTGTCCTAAGTGCCTCCCCCTTCTCGCATTTGTTAAGTTAGCATTTATTTAGCCCATGCAACTTACAACCTAATTGTGGTGGTTCCTGGTAGTCTGCGATGTCCTGCGATTCCAGTTTCCAGTTCCTCTGGGATGACCACTGCAACCATCTCCTCCATCTCATTCTGGTCCTCCTGTAGTGCTGGACTTTCACCTCCAGTTTGCAGTGCTGCCTTTCTGTTCCTTGCCGGTTTCTCCTTAGTTCTTCGCTTACAATCATGCCAGCATTTCTTGCACTGGGTTACAGTTCTCCTTACCTCTGCCACACTGTTAATTTTGTCCACTATCTGCTGCCATATTGCCTCTCTCCTGCGAATTGGAAATTTTGAGGTGAGGATTAGTATTACGAGTTCCATAGGATATAATGGACTCGTAATACGGCTGGTGGTATATCCGTCACTTTACCGTCACTTTTGGGACGGATTACCACTTCCTCCAAAGTTGGAATAACCCCCTTTATCTTTTTCTTCTCCTTCCCCTGGGACTTCTGTGTGTCCCTCTGGCTGGTTCCTGGTTGTATGGGGTCACCCTAGGGTCTCTCCTGGCCTGTGGATTCCATTTTCCCTCTGCTTTGCAATCTTTCCTTCATTAGCATCTAACGTTGATGCTAATGCGCGGTTAAAATGGTGCATATTCAATTGCAACATGTTTACGTGCCGTAAAACAGGTTAGCGTCAATTTCACAGTATTAACGTAATTTTGTCTTATGACAGGGCACAAGGGTTAACGTCAATTTTTTTTACTCTAACCAGTTTTTAGCGCCATCCTTCGTCATAGTATAAATATGATGCCCAGGTGCCGCTAAAAAATGGCGCAAGCTGGAGCTAAACTTTTTGACGCAAAACTGCTTTTGGGCAGTTTTGCGTAAAAATTTATAAATATGGGTCTAAGTCTTTTTACAAGTCTTTTTCCTTTCGAAAAGCATGCTGACCTGATGGCCTCAATGTACGCTGCACCATGTAGCTTATGTAGCTTATGTGCACCATGTGGCTTATGTACCTATTCCTACCAGTTTAAAACGTGTCCTTATCTGATGTCTCCATTCACATAGTTGCCTCTTTTTCTGGGGTTTCCTTCCGATTTACTTTGGGATTTGCTAAGGTATGTTTTTGACTAGGATGAATTTAGATGTAATGTGCTTAGCAAAGTTAATAAATAGTATGAGGCACAGGCTTTGAAGGAAAAGGTGCGACAAAAGAACAGCATGCTATTCCCATCTGCTCTTTTCCAATATCCCTCATCAGAGGGGTTTTCGGGCTCTTGGGGATTAGTCAGATTATTGTGCGCGAGGTATCGCCTGCTGTTTCCTTCTCATACATCACCTATGCCTCAACATTCAAAGTTCATTTTAATAAAACGTATTGTAATAAAATACAAACATTTTGTAAAACACAAGAGCAACGTGGCTGAATGCAGTATAATTATGTCTTCAGGATACATCAGCTCACACTTAAGTATTTATAAATTGCCTTGCTGCCAAAAACAATCTTTCGTAGTGATGGGTGAAGAAAATAAACTATAAGAGCGCATAAGTTTAGATTCTGGTTTGTGAAGAGCACTTCTAAAGTGAACAAAGCTCTTTAGCACTGTCAAACACTGTAATATTAATGTATTTACGACACCTCTAAACTGCTATTAGAAGCCAAACTAGAAAAAGCTGACAATTAAAGGTTATCTAGTATTAACAATAAAAAATAACAGAATAAAAATGCATATGGCATAAAATGAAAATACGCCTTGGGAAATGAATGAAATTAATGGCCGTCTCAATTTTTGTTTGTATGTTATAAACTATCAAAATTAAGACTTTTCAATCTGTCCTTGTCCCCATTCTAAATTAGGAACAAAATGTCAACCTGACTTAAATCAAACCCTAAGCAACAATTAAATTGTGATCTGCTCACCAATTGTTAAATCACTGAATATACTAGACTTTCATTTAATGGGATACTGCACTATTCCTATAAAAGCGAGGAGTTTATTTTCTTATTACAAGTGAGTTCTGACATCAGAAGTTACTTGAAACAAACATCATAAGTCTCTCTAATACCCTAATACATGTGACTAATGAGATCACAATAGCTCCTGCAGGCAGTACCGACATGTAGGGCCAGATTTAATGGAAAATGGCAGTGCACGACGCTGCGCCAAATTTGGCAGAGTCATTTTTCACAATGCAGGGTTGCCCCATATTAATAGCATACGACGTACCCCTGTGTGTGTCCCTGCACTAAATTTGCTGCTGTGCGTCAATGCAGCCACACTTGCACCATAGTGCAACGATGGCTGCATTGAGAGGGAGATTGTTTTTGTGCAGGAAGGAACACCTTCCTGCACAAAAACAATCTTAAATGGCGATTTGCTCTTTCTATTTGTGCTGCAAAATGCAGCATACATAGAAAGAGCAAAAAATTTGGAGAAATGAAAGCATTTCTCCTTGTTGTGCCACTCTAATGCCACCCCTGGAGTGGCATTAGATTTGGCACTGCCTCAGGTTTACAAAAACTCGTAAATCTGAGGGCGCGTCAAAATGCAATGGGTGTTTTTCTGTGGCATGCCTACAGCAATACCCATTGCATACCCCTCCTATGCAAAGTGCTGCGTGTGAACGGCCCGTATTTAGAAGGGCATTAACCCACAAAAAGTGGCTTACTGCCACCTTGTAAATACACCGCAGGGTATAGCGCCACCCGAGCATCACAGAAAGTGATGGTCTGGTGACGCTACGGGCTCTTAAATATTCCCCATAGTTTTCTTTTTGTTCGTTTCTGGCACAAATGTTTCTGTTGGTTGAGTGTAGAGGCCCTGAAGCCTCAAACCAGATGTCCGTTTTTGACTCTCGGAGTCCTCTTAGACCCTCTAGCTAAAAACGAACCAAGCCTTAATGTATGATCTACCACCCACCCTCTTAACTCAGCCATTTAGCCCCTCAACTCCTGCAACAAAGTATGTTCTGCCCTACATTGCACCAAGGTGATTTTACATGGCGGATGATACTCAAATACTCCGCAGAGTGATGTAGAAGTGCTCAGAGAACGATGTTTCTTCAGACAATTTCACACCATTCCTGCATGTTGTCCTGAAAAATGCAAGAAAAGATCGCGCACTGAGGTCTTTTTGTATTATCTGTCAACTGAGCTATGGGCTTCACTTATGTCAGGTGAACTCCGTGGGCTCTCAAGAGCCTTTGTTTATTTTAATGTATTTAATTGCCTTCACTAAAGTTGTTGAGACTCTTCAGCAAGCTCCCGAGATCGGTTTCTGTTAAGGTAGAGGAATCAGAGGACATCATCGTTAAAATGGAGTACTCTGCCTTCATTACCTATCTTTGTATTGTTTTTATATCTAAAAGCTAATTGTTTCAGCTTGTTTCATCATATAACGTGTATATATTTAGAAAATGCTACTGATGAACCTCCTCAAAAAACGAAAAAATAATTAACATGGTTTAACTCTCGAGTAATTTGCTAGCTTGCTAGGTTGCCTACCTCTAGTGCCTACCTCTAGTCGAACTCTATGTTCAGATTACTTTTCCAGTGACAGGAAGTACAGTTTCAGGAACTACTATTATAACTCAATAAAAAGCCAGTGGCATGAACACACTGCTCGGAAATTGCCAGTTAGTTTAAAAAAAGTGAGTCTCCCTGAAACAACTGTGCAGTGTAAAACAGCTGCCTTTCCCCATTTCAGTTGTTTACTGAAAGGCACGTGTTATTTAAGCACTGAACCTAAGAAAAGGGGGTCAAGTGCATAATATAAGTGTTGGAATTTTTTGCTTATGCAGGGTCATCCCCAATCTTTCTGCCTCCTGCCTCCTATTTGTTTCTGACCTGTTGCTGTTGGTTTTTGAACTCTGAGCACTTTACCACTGTGTAAATTGTATGTGATTGGTTTATCCATGATTGGCAATATTTTTTTACTAGTAAGTCCCTAGTAAAGTGCACAAGAGGAGCCAGGGCCTGTAAATCAAATGCTACTAGTGGACCTGCAGCACTGGTTGTACCACCCACATGAGTAGCTCTGTAATCATGTCTCAGACCTGCCACTGCAGTGTCTGTGTGTGCAGTTTTAACTGTAAATTCGACTTGGCAAATGTTCCCACTTGCCAGGCCCAAACCTTTCCTTTTCTTACATATAAGGCACCCCTAAGGTAGGCCCTAGGTAGCCCCAAGGGCAGGGTGCAGTGTATGGTTAAGGTAGGACATATAGTAATGTGTTTTATAAGTCCTGACAGTGAAATATTGCTAAATTCGTTTTTCACTGTTGCAAGGCCTGTCCCTCTCATAGGTTAACATGGGGGCTACCTTTAAATCTGATTAAAGTGTAGATTCCCTTTGGGAGCGGATGGACAAGTGGAGTTTGGGGTCTCTGAGCTCAAAATTTAAAAATACATATTTTAGTAAAGTTGATGTTAAGATTGTGTGTTTGAAAATGCCACTTTTAGAAAGTGAACATTTTCTTGGGTATACCATTTCTGTGACTCTGTCTGTTTGTGGATTCCCTGTCTGGGTCAGTTTGACAGTTGGGCTGGTTGCACCTCACACTAGACAGTGACACAAAAGGAGCTGGGGTGTAGTCTGCATTTCCTGATGAACCATCTGTGCTAGGAGGGAGGGGAGGAGTGGTCACTTACACCTGAAAGGGCTGTGCCTGTCCTCACACAATGCAGTCTCCGACCCCCTGGTGAGTGTCTGGGGCCTGGCCTGGGAAAGGCAGGATTTTGCATTCAAAAGAAACTTTACTTTGAAGTAGGCCTTCTTCAAAGGAGAAATTGGGTAAAAGAAGGGCACCCAAAACCATAGACTTTAGAACACGTCTGGAAACAAGAGGAACCTCTGCCTGGAGAAGAGCTGAAGAGCTGAGGAGGAAGGGCTGCCCTGCCTGCTACTGTGCTTTGTGGAGCTATCCTGCAGCTCTTTCTTCTGCTAGAGCAAGAGGGCAAAGACTGGACTTTGTGTGCCTTCCATCTTGTGAAGAAATCTCCAAGGGCTTGATTTAGAGCTTGCCTCCTGTTGTTTGAAGTCTCAGGGAGAGCAAAGACTTCTCTCTGCCAGCACCTAGAGTCTCTGGAGAGACTCCTGCTCTGACAAGTGGTGCCCTATCCAGTCCCTGGGCCCTTGAAAGGAAATCTGGTGGAAATTCAAGGAAATCGACTACGGACGACTTCGGACCGACGCCACTGCTGAATTCAGTGATGCCGCCTGCACCCGACTCTGTGGTCTTCGCTGGAACGCAATGACCTTTGCAGGCCCGACGCCACTGCAGCCCCGCCGAAGTCCGCGACTCAGTGGAAGTTGCTGCACCACGTTGTGACCGACATCGCTCAATGTGCGTGGATTCAACGTTTCGCACATATGCCACGATCCCTGACTTCGCGCATCGGCTTGTTTTAATTTCTTCACCAAGGTACTGTACTTGGGGGTCTACGCGACTCTGTGTCCGGTGCTGCTGGTGTCAGCTTGTTGGGAACGACTTCGCCATGACGCCGTGTTGACACCTCATCGAAGCATTTTGTGTTTCTAAGCGCTATTTTGGGGTTTAATTGTTAAAAAAATCATAACTTGACTTGTGTATGTCGGATTTTTGTCATTTTGGTCTTGTTTTGTTTAGATAAAGATTTCCTATATTCTACACCTGTGTTGTGTAATTTTGTAGTGTTTTCATTAAGTTACTGTGTGTGTTGGTACAAATACTTTTCACCTAGCACTCTGAAGTTAAGCCTACTGCTCTGCAAAGCTACCAAGGGGGTAAGCAGGGGTTAGCTGAGGGTGATTCTCTTTTACCCCGACTGGGGGGTCCTTGCTTGAACAGGGGGAACCTGACTGTCAACCAAAGACCCCATTTCTAACAATAAGAAAGACCTTAGTCTGCAACAAAGACAGAACACAGTTCCATGGTCTTTGAGAACAGCCTTAAAGGAAAGAGCCAAGCAGGTCTTCATTCTGGATGATTGTCTCTTCTCCATCTTCTGTCCGGTAGCATTGAGTTATTTTGGTTTGGTGTCTCCACCTGCGATACACCCAGAGTGAGGGAGGACCGGTGGGGCTTAAAGCTTTCAAGCCATGAAAATATTTTCCTAGCCCTCTTTGTTTCCTGTTTGAGATGGACTTAGAGTGCCCCCACGGAACATACTCGTACACTACCGCTTGGGGAGACGCTTTACCCAAGCTTAGAGTGGTCCATGCACATCAGGAGGGTACCAATGTTCACCCCGGTTCACAGCCAGTGCAAGGTGAATTTCAGTCATTATAGAGAACTTTGGCCTACACCATACTGGTGCACAATGCCGTGATTACAAACTTCGGAGTGGTTGGGCAACAGTGGGTCCTAGTGCTCATCTGGGAGTGAAGCTCATTGTGAGGATAGGACGTTGCACAACACACTTGGCCTGTTTATTAAGGTAGTAGATCTGGTTTCTGTCACAGGAGAAAAAGTACAAGGAAGTAAACACCAGGCCACATATGTGAGGAATTTGCAATAACAGGGTTGCAATTGGATTTACGACTCTAAAGTTAATCCATGTACAGTGGTGGCACAGCCGAATAAAGCAGGGTGAATGGTCTTCTTGATGTTCACAAACATAGCTGCCCACGTATGGAGGCTCACCTGCAGCAGAAACAAAGTAGTGAGTTGAGCTCAAGTCAGCTGAGTCTGTGATTGTCAACCAGAATGACGAATAACATGGCTACCACTGCTGCTCATCATCTTAATCAGACACCATTTAGTATTATGCATCAGGAGGCACAGCCCATTTCATGGGGTAATGTCGAGACACAACTCACAACGATGGGGATTGGAGTGCAGAATACTGCAGTGGCAACATGAGGGGCTTCTATGTACCTTCTTTGTTCAAGCGGGAACAAGGGATGTGGTTACTGCAGCAGTATTATGTGGTAGAAATGCTCCTACATAGTCATCATCTAGTTTCTTTATGTAGCATTTGCCATTATAGACAAAGAAGCGGATTTGGAGAGAAGAGTTCTGTGATGCCTTTTCTCTAGTGAAGAACAGAGCAGAAGGGGAAGACTGGGGCGATGTTGAGGTAACATTGAAAAATTGTGCATGTACAAACCTGTAACTGAGTCATGAGTTTCTCAATGTATGATGCAGTATTGTGCGGAAGAAGCCCAGGCTTATCCACCCTAGGTATTTCTATCCCTGTCTATGATTCATAACAAACCCTTCAAGTTCCTAATTAATGCTTGGCTTGAATATCAGGCAGATGAAGACCAATAATTCAGCAGTGGCTACTGAACAGAAGGAGGTGAACAATTAGCCAGCTGAAATGAGGGTGGGTAGGGAATTATGGAATATGGGTAGACAGGTTCTGCCAGGAATGGCATGCTCACACCAAGGCACAAGAGTTCCTCTGGCCGAAAGAGGAAACCACTGACCCCAACATAATAGGACACACGTGCACACGCATACAAACAAAATACACAGGGCATAATAAGGACGAATAGGAAGCATTATTAGGATTATGAGCCATCTTTGAGGAGGTCCAGGCTGATAACATCGACCCACAACCAATAATTAAGGCTCTCACACCTACCTCACCATATACTGGAATGGAAGTGCTCTTCCTGATGCCTGCTATTCCCCTGTTAGGCTACACTAAATCGCCAGTAGAGGGAGCCCAGGGGGCCTCTCCTAACAACCAGCTGTTTGGTCTAGGCATGACAGATCAACAGGCCAGCAGGCCCAATCACTCCCTCCATCACCCTAGCCTAGCGCTAGTGCTCCCTGGAGTTCAACCCTTCATTCATCGTGTTCAGGGCACGGAACTTCAGTGGCTTGGAGTGCACTCACCCCCACCGGTTCAGAGCAGCGCACCCCAGTAACAGGGAGAATCACAGTAGTTCTGGGCAATGAGACAACTAGCGAGGGTGAGGGAAGGGGTCCCACCTCTCCAGGATCTGGTGACGAGGGAACCACAGGGTATGCTCAGGTAGCTGAGGAAACCATGGAGAATGAGCTAGGGGGCAGGTCCTGACTTAAGAGAACAGTACATAGCTCAGAGCGACAAAGGCAATCTGGATAGGATTCAGAGGAAAGGGGCAAGCTAAGGAGGGAGAGAGAGAGAGAGCTCACACCCTGGAAGCCTGAGTGAGTAGAGCAGTGCACCCTCCACCTAAGGAGAGCAGGGTAGGTGCAGAACACTAGTCAGGAAAGAATCTGAGGTAGAATCAGAAGAGAAGCATCCTAATGGGGTCTGTGCCTCACTAGAACACTAGCGAAGGAGGGTGTCTGATCAGGAAATTAAGGACCAAGGCAGCCAATTGCAAATCCAGCTTAGACACAGGAGGACCAAGATGGCCCCTTTGCATATGCATGAGGAGAGCAATGACAATGATAATGTCCACCACTCCCCCTGAATGGAAAGACAGATAAAATTACCCCACGGGACAAAGTAACTCAAGAGGGAGGCGAGGTTCTTCGCCCATCCCTTTTTTCACCTGCTAGCCCACTGGATAGAGAGAAGTGATCAGTATATTAGACCCTAGCTGAAGTAGGGATTCTTCAAACCTGAGGACATAGTCATTACAGAAGAATGCATCCAGCATGACTGGCCACATTCAATTCATATAGGCACCAAAATGGACAGCTTTGAGGGAAATATTCCCTGATTGCTCGGATGTAGTAGAGTTAATGGTGGAAATCATGAAACCATAATAGATTCTGTTAGACCTGGCATCCTTGGCATCTCCTTCCCATGTTTTGACTGTGCTGGACTCTGTTATTTCTGTTTTTAGAACTCTGGGCATTTTACTACTGCTGACTAATGCTGAAGTGCAAGTGCTCCTGTGTAAAGTGTATGTGTAATTGGCTTTTCCATGATTGGCATATTTGATTAACTAGTAAGTCCCTAGTAAATTGAACTTGAGGGGCCCAGGGCATGTAAATAAATGCTGATAGTGGGCCTGCATCACTGGTTGTGCCACCCACATTAAAAGCCCTATAAACATGGCTCAGACCTGCCACTGCAGTGTCTGTGTGTGTGTGAGAAAGTAGCCTCTTTCTAGCATGGTTACCCCCACTTTTGGCCTGTTTGTGAGTGTATGTCAGTGTGTTTTTACTGTGCCACTGGGAGCCTGCTAGCCAGGACCCCAGTGCTTATAGATAAAAACCTATATGTCAGTGTGTTTTGCCTTTCTCACTGGGATCCTGCTTGCCAGGACCCCAGTGCTCATAGTTTATGGCCTAATGTGTATGCCTAACTGTGTCACTGAGGCTCTGCTAACCAGAATCTCCCTTATGCTCTCTCTGCTTTTAGATTTGTCACTGTAAGCCAGTGACTTCACTTACCAATTTCAATTGGCATACTGGACCCCCCTTATAAGTCCCTAGTATATGGTACCTAGGTACCCAGGGCATTGGGGTTCCAGGAGATCCATATGGGCTGCAGGATGTTTTTTACCACCTATAGGGTGCTCAGACAAACCCTTACACAGGACTGCCATTGCAGCCTGCGTGAAATAGTGCACACACTATTTCACAGCCATTTTCACTGCACTTAAGTAACTTATAAGTCACCTATATGTCTAACCTTCACTTGCTGAAGGTTAGGTGCAAAGTTACTAAGTGTGAGGACACCCTTGCACTAGCAAAGGTGCCCAAAATAGTTCAGGGCAGTTTCCCTGGACTTTATGAGTGCGGGGGCACCATTACATGCGTGCACTACATATAGGTCAATACCTATATGTAGCTTCACAATGGTAACTCCAAATATGGCCATGTAACATGTCTAAGATCATGGAATCGTCCCCCCATTCCAAATCTGGTATTGGGGAGCCAATTCCATGCATCCTTGGGGCTCCACCATGGACCCAGAGTATTGACAAACCAGCTCTCTGAGGCTTGAACTGCAGCTACAGCTGCTGCCACCTCACAGAAAGGGTTCTGCCCTCCTGGGGTCTGGGCAGCCGACCTCAGGAAGGCAGAACAAAGCATTTCCTCTGAAAGCAGGGTGTTACACCCGCTGCCTTTGGAAATAGGTATTACAGGCTGGGGTGGGGTAGCCTCCCCCAGCCTCCTGAAATGCTTTGAAGGGTACAGATGGTGCCCTCCTTGCATAAACCATTCTACACCGGTTCAGGGACCCCTTCTCCCCAGCTCTGGCAGGAAACTGGACAAAGGATAGGGGAGTGACAACTCCCCTCTCCATCACCACCCCAGGGGTGGTGCCCAGAGCTCCTCCAGTGGGTTCCAGACTTCAGCCATCTTGCTTTGCAAGGTGTGGGGGCACTCTGGAGGGCTCTGAGTGGCCAGTGCCAGCAGGTGATGTCAGAGACCCCTCCTGATAGGACCATACCTGACTAGGTAGCCAGTCCGCCACTCAGGGCTTTTTTAGGTCTCTCCTGTAGGTTCTCTTTAGATTCTGCTTGTGAGTTTCCTTCAGTAATCCTCTGCAACATCTTCAGACTCTTCTGACCTTGACTCACCCGCAGCCTGCTCCAAGAAATGCTGTAACTGCAACAAAGTGTCTACAAAAGACACTTTTCTTCAGCAACCTCAGCACCAACTCAGCACCTGCAACAGTTTCCACGGTGTGCATGCTCTGGGGACTCCCTGTCTTTATCCTACACCAGAAGGACCGAAGAAATCTCCCATGGAGTGATTGAGTCCCTCCTCTGCTCCAAGCAGGCACCTTCCAAGGCGATGACCGATACCCTGGGACTCCTTTCACGGCCACGAGCGTGCTCCTAAGGACACAGAGGGTAGACATCATCGACATAGACTGTCCTGAGGTCCTGCTGATGCAATTTGGAGGAGGTAAGACCTTGCCTTCCCCAAGAGCAATGGTTCCCCTGTGTACTGCGTCTTCCTCGCCTCCTGATGCCTCTGTGCACTCTTTGAAAAATTCCTTCATCCACAGCCTGACCCAGATCCCCAGCAGTCCATCCTGTGATGCTGAACTCACTGAGTTGTTCTCCGGCGTGGGACCTTCTTTTGTTGTGCTGCATCAACTGTGTTTTGCACCTCCTTTGAACCCAGACCCTGTGGCTTCTTGGGGTGCTGGCTGGCATCCTGGGGCTCTCTAAAGTGCTGAGAGCCCCCTCTTTTCTGTTGAAATCTCATCTGAAAACAATCTTCACACCGTGGGACATCTTTTGCATCATGCAGGAACCCGCTGGCATCTTCCAAGGGTGCATTTTTGCAGTTTTCAACTTACCTGGGACTCTTCTATTGCACCCTCTTCTGGGTTGGCAGGGGCCCTGTCCTTCCTGGAACTTCTTTAGACTTCTGGACTTGGTCCCCTTCCTTTGCAGGGCTTCAGGTCCAATAATCCAGCAGTTGTTCTTTGCAGACTTGTTTGGCTGCTGCAAAATCCCAAAAACGAGGTCTAGTGTGTTCTGAGGAAACTTGCAGTACTTTACTCCTGCTTTTCTGGGCTCTGGGGTGGGGTAATTTACTTACCTTTACTGTAATATTACTCTCCCAGTGATTCTACCCACACTACACTTGTCTAGGGGGGAATTCGTGATTTTTCATTCCACTTTCTTAGTATATGGTTTGTGTTGCCCGAAGACCCATTTTCTCCCATTGCATTCTATAGCATTTCCTATTGTTTGCATTGTTCTATGACTATTTACTTGTCTAATTTTGGTGTCTAGTGTGTATATTGTGTATAATACTTACCACCAGAAGGAGTAGTGCCTCTAAGATATTTTTGGTACTGTGTCACCCAAATAAATACCTTTATTTTTGGTAACACTAAGTATTGTCTGTACTTGTGTATAAGTACTGTGTAACTATAAGTGGTATTGCATGAGCTTTGCATGTCTCCAAGTTCAGCCTAAGCTGCTCTGCTATAGCTACGTCTATCAGCTGAAGCTGCTAGAACACTACTACGTCCCTAATAAGGGATAACTGGACCTGGTATAAGGTGTAAGTACCCAAGGTACCCACTACAAACCAGGCCAGCCTCCCACAGCATGTGCAGTTTTAAACTACCAATTCCGCTTGGCAAGTGTTCCCACTTGCCAGGCCCACACCTTCCCTTTTTATACACGTAAGGCACCCCTAAGGTAGGCCCTAAGTAGTCCAATGGGAAGGGTGCAGTGTATGCTAAAGGTGGGACTTGTGCTTGTGTGGTTTTACATGTGCTAACAGTGAAATAGTGCTAAATTCAGTTTTCACTGTTGCAAGGCCTATCTCTCTCATAGGGTGGCAGCATGGGGGCTGCCTTTAAATATTCTTACAGTGCAGTTCCCCTTTGAGAGCAGATGGAAATATGAAGTTTGTGGTCTCTAAACTCACAATTAAAAAATGCATCTGTTAGTGAAGTTGGTTTTTAAATTGTTAGTTTGAAAATGCCACTTTTAAAAAGTAGGCATTTTATTACTTTAACTATTCTGTGACTCTGCCTGTTTGTGGATTCCCTGTCTGATTCAGACTGACAGTTGGGCTGTTTGTGAATCTCCTGTAGACAGTGTCCCAAAGGGAGCTGGGGTGTAGCCTGCATATCCTGATGAGCCATTTGGGTTAGAGTGGAGAGAAGATTGGTCACTTGCACCTGAATGGGCTGTGCCTGCCCTTACACAATGCAGTCTCCAACCCCTGGTGTGTGTCTGGGGTCTGGCCTGGGCAAGGCAGGATCTTGTAAACAACAGAGACTTTCCTTTGAAGTTTGCCTACTTCAAAGGCAGAAAGGGGTATAAGTAGTGGGCCCAAAACCCCAGACTTTAGATTAGTTCTGGGTTCAAGAGGAACCTCTGCCAAGGAGAAGAGCCGAAGGGCTGAGGAAAAGTGCTGCCCCTGCCTCTCACTGTGCTTTGTTGGGCTATCCTGCAGTTGCTGCTTCTGCCTGTAAAAGGGGAGAAAGACTGAACTTTGTTGTGCATTCCTGCTTGAGAAGAATCTCCACATGCTTGAACTGAGCTTGCCTCCTGTTTTGAATCCTCAGGGCCGTCAAAAACTTCCTCTGCCAGCACCTGGACTCTCTCCTGAGACACCTGCCAAGTGGTGCCCCATCCAGCCCCTGGGACCTTGAGAGGTGAAGATGGCAGAACACGGACTGAAATCCATGCACAGAACATCATGCAGGAAAATTTTCGACACACCACCTGCAAAGCGGCTGAAAAACGATGTGCCACCCACTTCATGGCAAAGACTGACGCTCCACCTGCATCACAGGTGGGAGATCGATGCATTGCAGCTGGAGAAATGATGCAACACCCACTTGTGGCTGCTAACAATGCAGCACTGTTTTCTAACACTGTGCAACCTGATTTCTCACGCATCATTGCTGGTGTCAAAGTCATTGTGAACCTGTGCAGATCTGAGGTGCCCTGTCTGGAATCAACGCATTGCTCTCTTTCAAGGGAGAAAACAATGCATCGCTGACCCGACCAGAGAAGAAAACAACGCACAGCCACACTTGCGATTCAGTAATCAACGCCTTGCTGACTTTTCCGATGCACACTTGCCCGTGCAGCTTTATTTTTTAGATAAATCAGGCACTTTGTGTAAAAACGTTTCCATTGTTTTCTATGGAGAAAGACTCTTATTCTTTTGAAAATTCATATCTTGACTTGAGTATGTTGGATTTTTTTCATTTTGGTCTTCCTTGATTTAGGTAAATATTACCTATTCTTCTAAACTTGTGTGGTGTCCATTAGTGTTTCACTGTATTACTGTGTGTTTTGGTACAAATACTTTACACATTGCTTCTGAGTTAAGCCTTTCTGCTTGTGCCAAGCTACCAAGGAGGTGTGTGTGGGTTAACCAGGTGTGTTTCTCCTTTTCCCTGACTAGAGTGAGGATCCTTGCTTGGACAGGGGGTAACCTGACTGCCAACCAAAGACCTATTTCTACCATTTTCCTAGACAGAATGAGAGTGCGATGGGGACAGGAGACAGGAAAACCATGGACGAATACAGGCTCACAAGTCATCTTATTTTATAATATCCTCAAGAAGGGGCTGCTCACCAAAATACAAAGTGGTATGGAAAGCAACGTTGGGTTAGACACCAAACCATGCTGGGAGATACAAGCACACACCTTGCATTTTCACAAGAGGAAAACAGGAAAAGAACAAGAAAAAACAGGAGCGGGCCCAGAGGGACACTGCTCAGTTGGGTTAACCTAAGCTGCGAAAGACCATCCTCTAGGGGACCACATTGGCCGCAAACATGCAAATGGCACCAGTCCTCATCACAAGATCCCAGAGTGTTCCAATATAGTCATACCAATAGAAACCAGGGAAGTTGACAGCAGCCAGACCCCATACAATGCTATTATTGTCAAAGAATGGGTGACAGGCTGACAGATGCTGACTAATAGCTCACCAAAAGCAGAAGTCAATGAGCCGGGGCCAGGCCCAGCAAATTTCCCATCCACGAGGTCACGCCCAGGAAAACCTGACTGCACCTCATATTCAGTCCCAGAAAAGTTAGTCCACTGCTGCATCACCACAACAGGGGTCTGGTTGCTGGTATCAGCAACAGCAGACAGGGAATGCAGCCCAACAAGGACAGAGGCCACAGCTGCAGCAAGGAGAGGTGACTGGGGGAGCAATGCCTTTGCACAAATGCAGAAAGCAAATACGCAGTAAACCCCAATGTCCCCAGGCAACCATCCATTCAGCGCACCCCTTAGAATTCACTGCAGCAAAAACTTAAGAGGAAAGCAAACTAGACTAGGGGTTTAAAATTGTACTTGCATTCAGGAGAACTCTCTGCTACTCTGCAGCTGCCGACCAGGTATCCTCACTGGACTGCATAGCGGCTGTCGATTGGGTATCCCCACTAGAGGTCGCCATGCCTGGTGCGGGCAGGAGCCTAGGCCCCACTCTGCTGATGATCCCCAAGGGTGGGGTAGGATGGCTACACCCCAAGGGGAAAGCAGCCTGATGAAGGGGGGCAGGGCAGCTACCTGACCATTGCTTTAAAGGTAGGCACCCCAGGTCCTCGCACCCTCAAAAAATGTGTGCAGGTTCCTATAATGAAGTCAACAGGTCACCATTATTGAGCCCCCAGCCAGGACCAAAGTGTGTTTTAGTCCGAACAGCAATAGTGCCTCAAGTGGCCCCGCAGCCAAATGGGAGCCCTCCTTTTTTGGTTCTAAAATGAAGTTGTTCTCCAATGTCGGGAGCCAGGCTTCCTGAGAGCTCAGAGCAGTGTATAACCCTCACAGTACATGCATGAGTTCCAACAGGTTTGCGGAGCACCACATGGTGTTGAGTTAGTAGAAGGGGTTCACCTGGACAGCCAGCCATTCTAGGTCATCCCCATAATTTGGCCAAAATTAAATGAGTTCCCGCCCCTACTCCAGAATCTACATGCGGCAATATCTTTGCCTCCTCCTCATCTTCAAAAGTTCCCCAATAGCAGCCAGGAGCCATAAGCCCAAGAAATCATGGTCAGAGGGAGGGGGGTGCCAGGGAAGGGAGTTAAAAAACATCCATCTCAGCTCCTCGGCCCACCTGACCACACATATGATGCCCATAGTTTATATTTGATTTTTGCAATGGATTCAGAATTCTGTCAACTGCTAGAGCATTGCCTTTCCTACAAAGAATCAAATGCCATTGATCTGTGCTTCTATAATTGTGAGCATACAAGCAACACAATGAGCTACGGGCAGGGAGAATTATAAGACTAGTTTAATATGCTCTCCAATGGGTCTGGCTCCTAAAAGAGAACCCAAAATATTCTACTTGACAAATAACTTATCACACCCAGCAGGGGGGATAGCCTGTAGCTGGATAGACCCAGATTAGTGCATGGGCTATATATTTCTTTTTATCTGGCCATATGTAAAGGTGCAGAGCCTGGGGAGAGGGGTCTTGTGTCAAAATTAGGGAGCTTCTATTGCACTATTTTAGTTGTGTATTGCTAGGTTTCAACTTTGAGGATAAGTCACATGTGAATAAATGAACACCCACAGGTTGCTATATATTAAGTGCTAACTTTCAAATCCTTAGCCAGTTTTTAAAGGGGCAGTCGAGGTTTTGGTGGGGTACGAAGAAAGTGTGGCTGACTCACTCTTTCTGAGCTTATCAGGAACAGAATTATGTCATCACAAATTTCATCCCTCTGTTGCATGAATTGACTCACTGGTAGTTGTCACTACCTCAGAAAAAAGTATGATGTCCACAAACAAATTGTAATTTTTAGGTATCGAGTTCAACTCAGTCAAGGGGCCATGCAGGCAACCTGGATGGAGGATGTAGGGTTTTCAGGCTCCATTGGAGTATTGTCTTTGGGCCCAATGGTACTATTTACCTGTTGCGGGTTTAGGTGGGGCAATTCCATTTATATTTGTGTGTGATCCTCCTGGGAAATACATTTTTTTCCAGGAACATAGAATGAGCTATATCTGGACTGTTCATCACAAAAGTATGGCATCCAATATAGAACTGCTATTGTACACTGATGCAAACTGTTTTGGTCAGGCAGCATGGCAGTGGTGGTGGTCATCAACAAGTAAAGTGAACAGTGTCTGTTTGTTCTTAAACATTTCAAAGAATTGTCCTTACCATGCTTCCCTCAGAATGTCCATTTATCAACAGATGGAGGAGTTCAGGGCATGACTCCGAGAAGCAGAACAGTCAATTACACCAGTCCCAGAGAATCTGTGGAAGCTTTGTGCCCCATTCTCCCTGAGCTATTTACTGTGCACCTAAACTCTGGAAAAAGAAGGCATAATATTGAGCGATTAGAGCTTTTTCCTAGATCTTCCTCTGGCAGGGAATCAAGCTCTGTTTATGACAAGAAATGTGCTTCAGTTTATTGTGTCCAGAAGATATTGTGCACATCCTGTGAGGTAGTTTGAAGACAGCTTTTGGCTAATAAATGTTTCCCTAATCTCTGAATGGCAGACTCATTGAAGTGCTTCCTAGTTGCCAAGGTTATGCAGATCTGGGAAAGGCTATGTTCAACTACCTCTGATCTTAGGTATCCTATTGACTTGAATTACTTGACAAAGCTGTGAAATGCTTTGAATACAGCTAGCATTTTCATTAGCCTTATTCATGGCATTCTCTTGGTTTGAGTTAGTTTGAGTTTGTTGCAGAGACTGCAGGTAATACTGTGTAATAGATTAGAGCTAAATGAGGGAGGTTTGTTGCGGGTGGCCTTCTGGTAAGGCTTCACTATTCTAAAACTGCCTAAAGAAGAAAAGCTGTATGAGTGTAAGTGGTGCAGGTCCAGGGTACCAAGGCTGCCCAGTGAGCTATGAAGGGTTTCCTGGCAGTAAGATATCAAGGGTCTCATCTCTGCTTAAAGGTGCACTGATGGTAAGCAGCTGATCAAATAACAGTTTATCAGAGTTTACCATGTTAATATTGGATTGATCAATGTTGATACACACAGAGATATATTTATATATGCGAACAAAGTCACATCCCCACTATTAGATTCCACCATCTTGAACCCTCCATCAACCTCAGGACGCAGCACCTACAGCATACGCAGCGACCACGAGCCCCTAAGGTTATACTTCTCAACATATACTTACTGGCCTGCTTGTGTTCGCATCAGGTCAAGGCTGACTTACGTTTACTATCTGGGATTGTATTCATGATTCCATGATAACTGTTCACATTTTTACAAAGAGAACAGTGTCTTTTATAGTTTTATGACACCTGTACAAATTAATAAAGACCTGCTTCAATCCAATGTACAACAAGAGACAGTCCTCGGACCCCGGTTCAGTAACCACTCTGCCAGCCATAATGTTTCATTAAATGAACCCTTCCTGTTTTGCCAGACCTTTCTTGTCTTTTGTTTTTCTAAGGTAAATTCTCATTCGAGCAACAACCAGTTCTACCTTTACAGGTTGGGTGACATACTGAAATAATACTCCATTAGAACAGAGGCAAAGCGTCAATCATGGGAATTAAGATTTGACCTGAATATATGTAATTGGTGGGCTGCTGGAAGTTCAACTGGTTTGAAGGAAATATGGTGTAATTGGGGATTGAGGTGTGCTCATCCTTTATTCCATTTCTGTTTTCTCCCCTTCTTTTGGTGGCAGTGGGGTGTTCAAGGGCAAGCAGGGAAGAAGGGTGCTGTGACCATTCCTTTGTCCACTGAGCAGCAGAAAAATTTCAAAGTCCTAAATAGCATGTATGTATATATGTATGTATCAGTATTTATATAACACAAACATTGCTGTGAAGCAACAGAGGGCTGTACATTACAGAAAGGGTACAGGCAATCTACAAGATTGTGCACATCATGTAGGGATCACATAAATGCATTTACATACATTTAGGCACAGGGAAATTAAGTCATTTGCCCAGAATCACACAATGTTCAGTCCAGCGCCAAGGCCAGGATTCTAATATGGGTCTCCAGGTCCCAAAAGTGGTATCTCAAGATGTTATGCCACATATCATCACCATTGCAGTCGAGCATAGCCAGTTAACAGCAGCAGATGCAATTTCACAGGCCAGGAGTCATTGGTGTGAAACATTAGCAGCCTTGTGGCATAGTAGAAAAGGCTTTATGATTCAGAGTAATCCCTCAGCCTGACATGCTGATTTTAATTTGGGGAAATTAACACAAAGGGCCAGATGTAGCAAACGTTTGCGACTCGCAAACGGGCCGATTCGCAATTTGCGACAGTGCAAAATCGGAAATGGGATGCAAAAAGCCCATTTCCGACTCGCAAAAAGCGATGGGACCCGTTTGCGAGTCGCATCCGTTGCGACCCCATTTTGCGACCCGCAAATTGCAAGTCGCAATTTGCGAGTCGCAAACCTTATGCAATTGCAACTCGCAAATTGCGACTAGTCGCAAAAAGCCCAGTTTGCAAGTCGCATTTACCACTAACTCAGAGCAGGTGGTAACCATTACCAAAGTATAAAAGGAGACCCAGAAGGCATCTGGGTCACTCAAGATGGCGGACATATACCTGATAGCAGTGAGGAGGAGAGTCTACGCAGCCCAGCAGAGGAGGAGGAGGGGCCACAGACAGGAGAAGATATATAGAACAAGGCAGACCCTTTTCCAGCAAACTGAAGAGGAGATCCATGATAAATACCGCCTTAGCAGCACTGCCATTCTAGAATTCATAGATTTACTAAAACCACAGCTAGAACATAAGACTCTGCGTGGCTGCGCCATCCCTACGCATGTGCAAGTACTATGCGCACTGCACCTCTTGGCCTCAGGGAGCTATCAGGGGGTCATTGCCGTGGCAGGTGGGGTATCCCAAAGTGCAGTGTCAAGGTTCCTCAGGGCATTCCTAGATGCCTTAGTAGCGCACAGGTCTCAGTTCATATACTTACCAAGGAATGAGGCAGAAATTAACAGCACCAAGCTGGACTTTTACCGCATTGCCCACTTCCCCCATGTCATTGGATGTGTAGATGGGACACACATTCAAATATGCCCCCCGCTAATCTGGAACATATTTTCCGCAACAGAAAGTGTACCCACTCACTCAACATACAGGTTGTTTGTGATGCCCATTACCTCATCACGGACATCGTAGCAAAGTTTCCAGGCAGTACCCATGACTCATACATTTTTAGACATAGTGGGATACATCAACGCCTGGAACGTGGGGAGTTTGGAGACGGATACCTCCTAGGTAGAGCTGCATACACCTTGCAGACATACACACAGGTCACTGTGCACGACTATCTGGACTTCCTAACAGTGTACTTTTGTGCCCAACAGGTGACAGTGCATATGCTCTAAGGCCATGGATCATGACTCCATTTTTAAAACCCAGCAATGATTCAGAGAGGCAATACAACAGTGCGCATAAGAGGACCAGGAACCTCATAGAGCGCACCTTCGGACTCCTGAAGGCAAGATTCCGATGCCTCCACCGCAGCGGAGGCGCCCTCCAATACACCCCCATTACCGCTTTCAAAATTGTGGTCGCATGCGCCATCCTCCACAACATAGCCACCCGACGTGGGCTACCTCTCACCCCTGCAGACCCAGATCCTGATGATGAAGAGCAAGAACAACCACATCGCCATCATGGGGATAGGAGTCTAGCTAATCAAGGCAGACTGAGACGGGACCACATTGCAACGCAATATTCTGGACGGTACGTGTCAACTCCCACCATACTCACCTATTAACCATTTGTTAAGTGGAACAAAAATAACTGTTTTATTAATGTCATGAAGAAACTATATACAAGTTGAAATTGTCCATGGGCAGGAAAATGCCAAACAGTCATGTGGCACATTAACGCCATGTGCCACATGAATCTGTCCTGGCTGTTATCTATGATCTCCTGCCCCTCCTGCCAGCCTGGCTGGTCCCTGCTGCGTCCATGGTGCTGTGCCTACCCTCCTCAGCACGTTACTGTGAGTGGCAGAGACACTGCTCACTGTTGAGCCCTCCTCCCAGGTGTATTTGTTAACTTCCTGGCTGTGATGTCATCATCATGTGCCAGGAAGTGTTTCCAGGGTGTTCTGGTATGCTTTCTGGAGTGTTCTGCTGCATCTGCAAGCAATTTTGAAGGTATTCGCAATTTGCGACACCCACTCGCTAATTGCGAGTTCGTTTTTGCACAATCGCAAACAGCGACCTCGCAAACTGCGGACTCGCACACAGCGTTGCGAGTCCGGCTGCGAGTCGCAAAATCGGATCGCTTTTTTTTCTGGCATTCCACTTTGCGACTCGCATTTTGCGAGTCGCATCAACTCGCAAAATGCGAGTCGCAATTTTTATTTTTGCTACATCTGGCCCAATGTCTCTTGGGAGTTGATGAGGTCTTGGGTTCTTTGTTTTCAGCTCTAGGGTGGATATAGGAAATCTTTCCTAATGTGCCAATAATATGATCTGAACATTTCCTGTGTCCCAGTGAGATGGCCCTGTTCATCCTCAGGTGATCAATTGCTCTGCCAAAAAGCTGAATAGCTTGGTGAGTGGGATAATTAAATTCTCTGACTTACCTGCTAAACTCTATGTGAAGTGCTTACCAAACTTTTTGAACCACAACCCAATATTTAGAATGACAATAATTGGAGACCCATCTACTTTTAATGGACAAGAGGCAGTAACTAAACCATCATGTGGCAGCACATTGTCATTTACAGATAGTACTTTTTCCATTGAAATGGCCACTTAATTTGCACAGACACACAATGTTACTGATAAAACTACATAACACTCAAGTTTTGTGTGAAAAATGAGCCTCTGTGAAAATGTATTGTTTGTATATTACCAAGTAAAGTGTCTTGATTTTTTTATCCTAATAAATTCTCTGTTTCCAGCACACTTCAGAATTACAATAAAATGTGCTTCATATGTGCAATCCTAACTGATGAAAGCATACAGTTAATTTACAGGTATTTGCATTTTGTTGTGTGTTGCAAAAAATAACATTCTACAGCCTTTCCTTTCACACTCCAAGTACTCCACCAATAATTTCCTTTAAAAACTCCTTCTCAGTATGCAGTCAGAGAAAGAAACATAAACACCAATTATCACATTAGAAGAATAAGCAGTGATTTGTCAGATGACCAAGCTTGAAACTTGATCTTTTTTGCTTACTTCCCTCCAGTGGGAATCCCTGATCTGTAGTGTTCTACAGTTGGAAAAGAGTATGTCTACACTAATTTGATGCATCTTTCTGAAGAGTTGTCAGGTGTGTTTATTGGAACTTTATTGAATACGTCATGGCCACTGTATCTGTGGCATGTGTGGTTGGGGCATGTACTCCTGTTGCCTCCATGCACTGTGGCAGAAAGACTTTGAAATCTGCAGCACGTTTTGTGGATGCAAACTGTGGGAAAACTGGGCTGATTGCAAAAGTCCCCTCTCTTTTTGCCTCCAATTTTTAGGTGATAGTCGTGTTTTCTGAATGTGCCCTGGGCACTGCTAACCACACCCTGGGCTTGTGCTCTGTTTAAAATGTGATTTGCACACTAGGCCTAATTATATTTGGCTCTGACAACCTACCTAAAAGTCCCTAGTACATGGTAGAGCATGTGGGTTTACCAACCCCAGTATAGTTAGTGCACCCATAGGTGCACTGCTGTGGTGCCCAGTGTCATTGTAAAGGCAGACCTGCCTTGCTGGCTGCCTTTATGTTAAAATTAAAATCTGACTTTGGAATTAAAAGTACTTCCAAAGTCTCAAACTTCATTATTTTTGCATATAAGTCCCCCCTAAAGTCTTCCCTAGGAGCCCCAGGAATTGGATGTAGTGTAAATATACGCAGGGACTTTATAAACAATGTTTTGTAGTAGAGGTGAGGGAAAACAGCCAGATTTGTTTTCACCACTATAGTCAATAGGATAACATTGGGAGAATTTATTTTAAAGTATTAAAGTATTATTCCCAATAGAGATTAGCTAAATATATCAAGTTTGGTACCAAATTAAATGTTATAATAAATCCTACAACTTGTTAATGTTGAATTTATTATGAACAGCAAAGGGAGAGAGTTTTAGAACTCCTTCTGAGAGTTACCAAATTCAGCCCTGTAGGGCCCTTTCCAGATTGGTCAGCCTCTGGCTACCTTAAAGAGATATGACGGGGCCTGACCTGAGACAAAGGAAGCATCTGGTAGGAGGAGAACTGCTCCAGGGGAAGAGTAGCCAAACTGGCCTTCAAAGGTGGGAAATCCATGTGGTACAGAAGTTGGACCTCTGCCATTTCCTGCTCCACCAGACAGAAGGGAGCACCAATGATTAGATTAGGAGAGGGGCTGCAAAGGGTGTGTTAAGGGAGACTTAGAAACTCCAGTGAATGGGCTCAGTCAGATCTAACCTCCAAGGATGAAGTTTCTCCATGTTGGACTTTTGGAGAATGTTGCTTTCTGGGATTGATTTTTATCATATTTCAAGGAAGTGGTCACCCCAGAGGGTGTCTCCATGCACCCATTGGACAGGAGTGCCCCCTGATTCCCAACCTATGAGCAAGGATAAATATGGCAGAGCTCCCCCACAATTTAGATCACTGCTGGAAGAAGACCCTGGAGAAGAAGGACTGCTCTGCTGAACCCTGGTTTGCACATGAAGAACTGCACTGCACTCAAAAGGACTGCACCATCTTCACACTTTGTGTTTCACCAAAAAAAAAGACTTTGCCTTGCTCCTGCAACTTCAGGAGTGGACTCCCTATAACCTACAGATACAAAGGAGCTGACCTGAGTCCCCTGCAACCCGTCTTGTAAGAATAGCCCAGCTGGTCAGTGTCCAGTGGCCATTTGAGGAGCCTGACCTGGTACATTCTGGGAATTGTAGTCTCAACTTCCAACTCCCAAGGAGCAACTCAGAGCTTCCGGAACCTTGGATCAAGTTTGTTGACTCTTCAAGATCCCAAACATGACTCTGGAAGAAGATCCAGAAGTTTGGAGAAGTTTGGATCAGCTCTAAGTTGAAGAGGTGCATTGTGTGTGTTGTAGTCCCAGACCCCAAGCGCAAACTAGAGTTTCTGAACCCTTGGCTGGTGCTGTGGACCACTATCTTGAATCAAGAAACACTTCTGAAAGTAAGTGTAACAGTGTTACATCGCGGGTGGCCTGAACTCTGGATTTTGTCCCAGTCCAGTGTGACCTATTTTAACCCTTTGAGCACTATTTGCTTCTAAGTGCTAGTTTTACTTTTAATCTTTAAAAATTCATTTCTCAGGGTTCCTACATTGGATGTCTGTCATTTTGGTGTAATTTTAAAGATATAAATATTTCCCATTTTTATAAATTGGTGTTGGATTTTTATTGTATGTTGTGTTTTACTTATTTATTGTTTTGATGATATTAAATGCTTTACACACCTGTCTCCTAAATTAAGCCTAACTCCTTGTGGGCCAAGCTACCAAGGGTAGAGCAAGGATTAATTTACTGAGACCTTTACAAGACCTAGTGGGTGTTTGTGGCCTAATGCTAAGTGTAGGTACCTACCTTCCCCCCCACCAATAATGAACTTTCCAACATAAATGATGGTTAAAAAGTATCCACATGTGTGTTTATGGCTAGCTTGATGTGAAGATTGGCTGCACCTCCTAGGTCTATCCCAGGGTTGCTCACGTTGTAATGAATTGTGGGGGGGGAGGTGATTGGTCTTCACTGTAGGTTTCTTTTCCTTGTATTTGGAATCAAAGATTAACATCAATAATGTGCGGTAAGGAAAGTATTTTCTATCATAATGTACAAAATATGTATTATTTGTATTTGTTACTTGTATGCCCCCCAGGTGATGGAGATCAAATTCTATGGTCAATATTTTCTTGTGTATAAAAGTAAGTTACATTCATGGCTATATCCTACATAAAGCATACACAATGAACTCACCCGAGGCCTAACATGGGATGGTTAGTTGTGGATTTGTGGTTGGCATGAGGTAAAGGTGTGCTGAAGGTGGCGTTTACTTTCTAACAGGGTTGCTCACATTACCATTCACGTATTTCTGTAGAGGGGCTGACAGATTATTCCGTCTTTTATGTGGTGTCAGAGTTTAACTTTAACAAACTGCCACAACATATGGATTTGCTATCATAATATACAACTAAATATATATTTAAGTGTTAATTGCATGCTCAAATGTTGTTGTGAATGAAGTAAATTGGTCATTATTTTCCTATGTATAAATTTTGCTATGACACCTTTTACATCCAAGAGTCTTTGTTGTCTAGTGTGAAATAACCATGCATGCCTAGTATGCTTTCAGAAGAGTCAGGCTGCAATACTTTCCTCACGCTACTGAGCTAATAAGGCAAATATGACAACTTGTTTAGAGTAAGTTGGCCTTTTTTACTTCATTGTATTAGACAGTTCTGGGAGATCTTTTAGCTAAAAACGCTCAAAGCTTGAATTGTAACTCTGCATTTCATAATGAAAAGTTTAGTCTTCTTTCTTTAAAATTGCCACTAATTATTTCATAAATGTCTTAAGGGAACATACTAAAACAAGTTTTACATTTTTCGACGATATTCTTTTTATATCACTGACATCCCTATGATATAATGCTATATCTAATGCTGTGTACAAACGATGAACACATTTATTTTTTCACTAAATGTGATACATGTTTTATAATCTATCTTCAACTACTCATAATGGGGTTATGGAAGTCACTCCTTATAAGGTCACTCAGCCTCCTGCCTTAGGCGAGTACAAGGTCATAGTAGTCCTTGGAGGCTTTCACTATCTTCATTATGTAACTTAAGATTGGATGTACTTTATACAGTATACAACATGCTGGAAAGTGTAGCCGCTCTAAAAAGTCTAAATTCCATCTCTCTTTTATCAAGTCTGGGTGAAATTTTGATGATGCCCGCATAAACTAGCATAATGTCCAGCATTTCGCAATACGTTTCTTAGGTGAAATGCCCGATATTCGGTCATTATGCCATGTCGTGTAATTGATAATGTGTTTTGAGGAAGATCTTTTCGTGAGAGAATAGGAAAAACGCATTCACACAGAATGCAAGCGGGATTCGTTTATACGATATGCGATTTTACTCTATTTTTTTGAACATGTAATGAATCCACTTCATTACATGCGGCCATTTGGACACATTTAGCTTAAATAAATACTGCAAAAATGCCGTCTCGGCATTTTGCATAACGTTGCTTAATTTTCTGGCATTTTGCGCACAAATGAAATAATCTATCAGGCCTTAGTTCTACAGTTGTGTGTTTATACCAGAATTTGACAATACACAGCGCTTAATTTGTAAATAAAAACGTGCCAGTGCTCAAAGCCTTCCTCGCAAACATGCGGCTGCTGCAATTAAATATGGAATACTGAGGCAGTGTAATCCTGAAGCCATCTCGGACCTCTTCAAACCACTTCAAGCCACTCCCTGCCCCTTCAGCTCACTTTCGCAGCTTTCTGCTTTCTCCCATAGAATGCTTTTTCATTTTTCTCTTTCTCACTCTTTCCCACGTGTCTTTTGATCGCAGCAAATACTTGAGGCAGAAGATTAAGCACCAGCCCTCAAAAGCAAGCCTTTACAATGCAACGGGTCTAGCGTTTGCTCATGTTAGAGCTGATCGCGTTGTAAACTCTTAACCTGACTTTTCACCTATCGGGCAAAAGTGCATTTATGTACATAAACCGAAAAAGTGAAATCAAGTATGTAAAGTGCTCGACTTCTGCCGAGCGAGATCGCGCTCGTAAATTAGAGAAAAAAAAGTCCACGAGCCAGATGGAAAACAGCGAGCCTCGCATGTTTTCTGTACTTGGACGCTGCGCTCGAGGAGGGCTTGCCACCGGAAAAGGCATGACATATGGGTGCCTTCGACTACTGAAAGCAAGCAGATTTTATTAGGGAAGCCCACGAACCAATAAAAAACACTGACGTGAAGTTGACAGGGTTCCGAGCCCTTTTCTAAATACATAAGAGTTTTGCTGCGATACGCATGCGCGAGCGCATGCAACGCAGGCTCGACCCTAATAAGTGCTGGTGCCCACCTTCGGAAACAACAAGCACAAATTAAGCACTGACAATACATAAAACATTAAATAGCCCATTAAGAGTCTGGCAGAGTGGTAGTACTGCAGTAAATCAGCGATTCCACCCCACCAAATCACTGCTCTATTTAAATTTCAGGGAAGCACCATATTTACACAAGCAGAATCCCTTTCCGACTTTGCCGATGTAAATGTTTAACCTCTCATCACTTGTTTTCTTTGATTATGTCAGGTATGCGAAGGTGAGGGACATGGTTGTGGAACATATAGACTGACCGCCAAGCATAGGTAGAAATATTCCTGCTCCTGTGGACACTTAGAGCCTCTTTTAAAAGTATTAACGCATCGCTGTGTTGCGGCAGCGATGCATCAAAATCTCTTGTGCTGCATGAAGACAGCTTACAACAACATGGATACACCATATTTACTATACGGTGCACCATGGTATAAGGTCCCAGTATGCATCAAAAATACTGACGCATCCGAGGGAAGGATGCTGAAACACATCCTCCCAAAAAGTGATGCATTGCTGAAGTTGGGCTTAGAACTAGCTCAACGTCAGCAATGCGACAAAAACACATAGGCAGTGCACCGGTTCTGACTGACACAAGTAGTCTTATGTGTTGGGACCAATATAGTAGACTATGAAATGGTGGAAAACTCACCTTTTAAGCTATTACATTTGTACTGGATGTACAGTATGTGTGATATATTGAGTGACACTGTCATGTGAGTAGATGCAAGTAAGAAGTGTAATGTAAAGCACCATATAATGTGTTACCTAGCTTATGTGTGTACTTTCCTGTTGTTAGACCTGGCATTCTTGGTGTGGTTTCCCCCTGTCTTTTTGCCTCTACCTCCTGTATTTTTTTGTCTGTGTGCTGGATTTCGTATTTGCTGGTTTTGGTACTCTGGGCACATTACAACTGCTGATCAGTGCTAAAGTGTAAGTGCTCCCTGTGTAATTTGTGATTATGACTGGTTATCCATGATTGGAATATTTGGTTTGCTATAAACGGCCAGATGTAGAAAGTCTTTTGCGCCTCGCAAACAGCGAAAATCGCTGTTTGCGAGGCGCAAAAACCACATCGCGATGCCCATTCCCATTTTGCGAGTCGGTAACCTGGTTACCGACTCACAAAATGGGACTGCGAGTCGCAAATAGGAAGGGGTGTTCCCCTTCCTATTTGCGAGTCGCAGCGCGATGTGGGATTGCTTTGTGACCGCGAACGCGGTCGCACAGCAATTACAGTTACCACCAGTGTCACACTGGTGGTAACCCATTCTCAAAACGGAAGGGGTCACCATGGGACCCCTTCCCCTTTGTGAATGCCCTTGAAAACATTTTTTCAGAGCAGGCAGTGGGCCTATGGACCACTGCCTGCTCTGAAAAAATGAAACCGAAACGTTTCATTTTTCATTTTGTAATGCATCTCGTTTTCCTTTAAGGAAAATGGGCTGCATTACAAAAAAAAAAAAAAACTGCTTTATTTAAAAGCAGTCACCAACATGGTGGTCTGCTGTCTCCAGCAGGCCACCATCCCTGTGAGTGCTGCGACTCGCAAGGGGGTCGCAAATTGCAACCCACCTCATCAATATTAATGAGGTGGGCCTTTGCAACCCCCTTGCGACTCGCAGATGGTGTCAGGGACACCATCCTGCATCCGACATTGCGACTCACAATTTGCGAGTCGCAATGCCGGAATTTCGTATATCTGGCACTAAGTCCCTAGTATAGTGCACCATGTGTGCCCATGGCCTGTAAATGAAATGCTACTAGTGGGCCTGCAGCGCTGATTATGCCACACACATGAATAGCCCTGTAAACTTGTCTCAGACCTACCATTGCAGTGTCTGTGTGTACAGTTTTAAACTGTCATGTCGACCTTGCAAGTGCATCCACTTGCCAGGTCCAAACCTTCCTTTTAGTTCAAGTAAGGCATCACTAAGGTAGGCCCAAGGTAGACCTAAGGCCAGGGTGCAGTGTAATTAAAAGGTAGGACATGTGCTGGTGTGTTTTGGATGTCCTGATAGTGAAATACTGCCTAATTCGGTTTTCACCATTGCAAAGCCTATCAATCCCATAGGGGATTGCCTTGAGCTATCTTTTAAGTGTAATTTCCTATTGAGAGCAAATAGAGGTGTGGAGTTTGGGGTCTCTGTACTCACAATTTAAAAATACATCTTTTAGTGAAGATGGCTTTTAAATTTCATGTTTGAAAATGTCACTTTTAGAAAGTGAGCATTTTCTTGCTTAACCATTCTGTGCCTCTGCCTGAGGAATACATGTCTGGGGCAGGATGACAGTTGGGCTGGTTATGAAATCACTTAGATAGTCACACAAAGGAAGCTGATGGGTCTTTCTGGGTTAGAGTGGTGGGAGGAACTGACACTTGTACCTGAATAGGGCTGTGCCTGTCCTTACTCAATGCGGTCTCCAACCCCTTAGAGTGTGTCTGGGACAAGGGCAGAAAAGGTAGGGTCTTGTCCACTCTAAAGACTTTCCTTTGTAGGTTGCCTTCTTCAAAGGCAGAAATGAGTTTAAGTATTGGATCCAAAACCCCAGACTTTAAAAACACTTCTGCCTCAAGAGAAAACTCTGCCAATGAGAAGAGCTGAAGAGCTGTGAGGAGGAGTACTGCTTTGCTGGGTTGGCCTACAGTTGCTGCTTCTGCTTTCGAGAGGACAAAGACTGGACTTTGCTGTGAATCCTGCTTGTGAAGTTTCTCCAAGGGCTTGGACTGAGCTTGCCTCCTGTTAAGAAAACTCAGGGATATCAAAGACTTCACTTGCCAGCCTCAGGGTTTTCCTGCTGAGGACCCTGGCTTGCCAAGTGGTGTCCTCTCTAGTTCCTGGACCCTTAGGAGTGAAAGATGGCATAAAAACAAGATGAACCAGTCACATCGACTTCAGATCTGCTGCCGCTACCTGACTCCGTGCTGCTGCCTGCACCCAAAGCTGTGGTCCCCGCTGAAGTGCAATGACAATAACCAATGCCGCAGGCCCAGCGTCACTGGCCCAATGCCACCCCAGAACCTCTAAAGTCCCATGACCTTGTGAGTACTGAGTGTCACCGACCTCCATGATACCCAACTCCACCACGGTGCCTGCAGCACTGTGGTGTGACCACAATCCTGTGAAGTCGCTTCATCACGTCTTGACCTGGTGGACTCCTCAACCCCTCCAGATTGTTAGGAACTGACACCTCACCTCTGCCTCACCTCCACTGTCTCCCCAAGGAACTGACTCCTCACCTCCGTAAGATATTGATACCTCACTTCCTGTGTAGCATCACAGAACCGAAGCCACGCTGGCTCCAGGGACACCTCACCTCCCCCAACTCCATTCTACGCCTGTGACTCAGCCTTGTATCTAAGGTACTGTACCTGGGGTCCATGCTACTCCGGAACCAGCACCGCACTCCCTTATGAGTGGCGTCATACTGTTGGGAATTACTTTGTAATGATTCTGTGATAGCACCAGTTGGAGCTATTGTGTTTCTAAGCTCTTTATTGAGATTTAATAATTTAGAAAATCATATATTTGCTTGTTTCTGTTGTATTTTTGTCATTTTGGTCTTGTTTTACTTAGATAAATATTGGATATTCTTTTAAACTGGTGTGGCGTCCATTTGTAGTGCTTTCACCATGTTACTGTGTGTGGGTACAAATACTTAATGTATTGCCTCTGGGATAAGCGTGCCTGCTTGTGCCACGCTCCCAAGGGTGAGCAGGGGTTATCTTAGGAGTGTGACTCCCTTACCCTGCCTAGATTGAGGGTCCCTATTTGGACAGGGTGTACGCTGACTGCCAACTAGAAACCCCATTTCTAACACCTGTTGTGCTTTGGAGTATATTTGGCTGGAATTGGGGACCTATTCTTATATGGAGATGTAACAATCCTGGCATGTCCCTTCTATGGAGTGTAGAACGTCACATTGTAGTGCTGCAGTGGATGTTATCTCAGGTGCCATGGTCCCAGGTTGGTCAAGGGATCCTACTAAATGATTGTTACATGTGTAGGCCTACTACTGTTTGAGGTGATGTGATTTTATAAGTTATTACTGTGTGTAAAGTGACTTCAGCTGGTCAGATTCCTATTAAAAAGCCACTGTGTCATTTACAATGCCTGGTTTAAGGGGGCAAAGGAATTTTGACGTATTCCAGGCTAAAAGTGATGCATCTCAAAGATGTGTCACACACTTGAAAACTTTTAAATGCCACTGCGTCAGTCCTAAATGAGTTATTGTGAAGGAAAGCCTTCCCTGCATACATTACAAAGTGCGTGGCACAACCGGTTCCAGCGCAGGTATTTTTTTACGCAGACCATCAAAAACTGATGCTTTGGGCCCAATGCATCATTTTGTAAATGGGGGCAACATGAACAGGGAATGCCCGCCAATTTGTGAAAGAAAATTACTCCCACTTGGTGAAGGTGCTTCCACTGAACAAATAAGTTTGCAGAGCTGGTGCTTTAAACATGGTGCCCTGCTCAGCAATGCCTTAAAGGAAGAACCTGTAGCAACAGCTCCTTTACCAGTTCAGAGATACCCATCATGCAGGCAGGGATCTCAAAATAGGCAGGTAATATCCCATCAGGGTGGCAGAAGGCATGACTTCCACCCCAGGCAGACCAATTGACCGCCTGCCAGGGTGCCTGAGTGCTTAAGTGACAAGTCAATTGTAATAACTTATTACAGTAAGTTGACTAGTGACATCAAAACATGTCTTTACTTTACACCACTAGTGAGGTTTGAGTTCATCCTTCTCCTTCATTGACACCCTCACCCAGAGGAGTAGAAACACCAAACACAGTCCCAAACTGATAAAAATCCTCTCTTCAGATGTAGCTGGGCCATGTAAAAGTCTGCAACACCTCCCCCTATCTCCTCCCACCGGCATTCTGCAGCACACTTAGAAAGAGGAAAATGCCTCCCAGGAGGTCAATCCTGTTAACACAGACACTCTTGCACCATACTGCAAGGGTGCCTGCGTTGGTGCAAAGCAACAATTTGTGCACCAGCATAGGGGAAAAGGACAGAAATGCACTGTAACTTGTAAATACAGTGCACTTCTGCCCTTTCAAATTCCTGCAGGGCAGCGCAGCAGAAAGGCTTGCTGCGCTGCCCTACACCAAGTCTTTGTAAATATGCCCTAAAGTATTATAGTTGGCAAAAAGTGGGTTGGAATGTAGACTGACCAAGTACCAGTAGATGAAGTTAATTCCAATACTCTCCCATCATTTTCCTGGGGGGCATACCTACCCCCTACCAGGTCAGAGTTTACCCTCTGAACCTGGTCATCCAACCCAGGGTCACCACCCTGCGGTTGAACCACTGCCTGGCACACCAGGACTTCCTTGGGAGCACACTTACCCCCCATCAGGTCAGAGTTTACCCCCTGAACCTGATCATTCAACCCAGAGTCACCACCCTGCGGTTGAACCATTGCCTGGCACACCAGGACTTCCAGGGGGGCACACTTACCCCCCTCAAGGGACACACTGTCCCGAAGGGCCACACAAGAGTCTGGCTGGCGCAGGTCTCCTGACCTCTGCCCATCTGACAGAGTCTGGATTCCCCCCAACCCAGAAATGGTCTCACCAAGGTCATTCATGGGGGGCTCTGCTCTTAGAGCTGACCCCTGACCCTCCAGGTTCTCCACTGGGGTCCGCAACCCCTTCTCAACCCTCTGTCTGGACTTCTGCACCCCCTCACTAGGAGTGGTACTGCCAGACACCAGAACTGGTGGGACGCTGGCTACAGCCGCCCCCCCAAGTTCTCCTGACACTGTGGGGTCTCCCTCAACAGATGGCCCTATGGTACAGGCTAGGCTCCCCTCCTGGTGTTCCCGCAGGGAACCCTCCAGGACCTGGGACCGGATCTCGGGCACCTTGGGCCTCAACCCATCCCCATTCCTTCTCCTCTGAGACTGGACATGGGGTCCCTCACCCATCCCACTACACTGGGACCTACCTGGGACCCTACAATCCTTCCCTACCTCACCTGGTTGGGAACTACCTAGACCACTCCTCTCAGGAGCACCCCCAAATGCCTCTTCAGACTCTCTGGTACTCACCCAGAAGTCTGCCTCCATTGTAAGCTCCCTGGGGTCAGAGAACTCACACTCCACCTGGTGTTGGCATAGCTCTGGAAAATAAGGACTAGACATATGCTCTCCAGCAATTACATCACTCAGCCCCTCACATGAATTAACCAAAGTACCCTTCACCCAACCATCCAGTGACTCTGCTTTGAAAAAGCACCCCACATCACCCTCCTGAGACTGGTGAGACAGTACCTGACTGTCCCTGACACTCAACCCACACTCTTCTGAGATGTTTTCACACTCCATAACCAGGACTTCTACCTGGGGGGAACCCCTCTCCCTGTCACTCTCACCTAGAGTCAGTAGAGTGTCCCTCCCACCAGTAGGAATATGACTCCCCATGCCAGTTCCCCAATCCACCTCAGGGACCCTGTGCATCACTGGAGCTACCTCATACCCCTGAACCTCCTGGCGTGTGTTAACTCCCTCCTTCAAGTAGGGCACCACCTCTCTGGGCATGTGCACTTCTGCAGCATCACTGGATATACAATTGTTGCTGCCACCATTCCAGCTGGACTCAGCCCTCATGACTTCCAGCTCTTTCAATTTAAGCTCGTAAGCATAAATCATTTTTTTAATCTCTAAGTTCCTCCTCCTTTCTTCCAACTCCCAATCGAGCTTTTTCAGCTCCCATTGGTACTCCCTCTCTGCCTGTCTGTCCTGTAACTCTTCAGGAGTCAGACCCTTGGGTGACACCCTGCCATCCCTCCTGGGGACCCTCCCCCCAGGCGTAACAGGTTCCTCCACTACACCACTGTGTATCCTCTGCACTTCCCCACCCATATTCTCCTCCTCTGTGTGCCCTCCAGCCTTCTTGATTGTCACCCAAGCCCTCTGTGCCTGTTGCAGCTCCCCCTCCCTGGTGGAGCTCTCAGTGGGACAGTCAAGATCTTTAAGGAACTGTTTCAATTGAGCAACTGAGTACTCCTTCAGTTTCTCCATTTCAAACACAGCTCCAGCTGTTGCATCTCCAGATTGAGACATGATGGTCACAAGTGCAAAGTTCCAAAGGCAGAAAAAATAATTTCCCAATGAAGTAAAAAGAATCAGTCAAGGGATCAGCAAAATCATGGAAGTAGAATAAAAAGAGTCCTTAAGAGAAAAATCAAAAGATCACCAAACAAGTAGTATGTGGTCACGTAGTGGTCTGAGATCAAAACAGTAGTGTACACTTAATTACTGTATGTCAAGTACAAATACAAGTCCAAATCCCGACCGCTGGTCACCAATGTTAGAAATGGGGTCTCTGGTTGACAGTCAGGTTACCCCCTGTTCAAGCAAGGACCCTCACTCTAGTTAGGATAAAAGAGAATCACCCTCAGCTAACCCCTGCTTACCCCCTTGGTAGCTTGGCAGAGCAGTAGGCTTAACCTCAGAGTGCTGGGCGTAAAGTATTTGTACCCACACACACAGTAACTTAATGAAAACACTACAAAATGACACAACACCAGTTTAGAAAAATAGGAAATATTTATCTAGACAAAACAAGACCAAAACGACAAAAATCCAACATACACAAGTCAAGTTATGATTTTTTTAAAGGTTTAAAATAAAAAGAGTCTTTAGGTAGTTGTAACAACACACTAGCGCTGCTAGCGTGAAAATGTACCTGGTTTGCGTCAAAAATAACCCCGCACGGGCGGTGTGCGTCGAAAATAACCCTGCACGGTTATATGCGTCGAAAACAACTCGGCACGGCGATGCGCGTCGAAAAAGCCAGCCACGCGACGGTCCGAAAGTCCCGCGGCGCAGGTTGCGATCTCTCAGCCTTCGTCAGCGATGCTGCGCGTCGTTTCTCCTGCTCCGGGCGTCGATTCTCCGGTCGCGTTTCCTGCGGCGTCGTTTCTCAGCTGCGGAGCCGGCGTCGCGTCGTTTTCTCAGCCGCGATCGGATTCGCGTCGATCTTTTCTCCGCACGGCACTCGGTGCGTGTATTTTTGTCCTTAGGCTGCCAGCCTCTCCTTTCAGGGTCCCAGGAACTGGAAGGGCACCACAGAGCAGAGTAGGGGTCTCTCCAGAGACTCCAGGTGCTGGCAGGAAGAAGTCTTTGCTATCCCTGAGACTTCAACAACAGGAGGCAAGCTCTACATCAAGCCCTTGGAGATTTCTTCTTCAAGATGGAAGGCACACAAAGTCCAGTCTTTGCCCTCTTACTCAGGCAGAAGCAGCACTGCAGGAAAGCTCCACAAAGCACAGTCACAGGCAGGGCAGCACTTGTTCCTCAGCGATCAGCTCTTCTCCAGGCAGAGGTTCCCCTTGATTCCAGAAGTGTTTCTAAAGTTTGTAAGTTTGGGTGCCCTTCTTATACCCATTTTAGTCTTTGAAGTCACCTTTCTTCAAAGGGGACTCACACCTTCTTGTGAAATCCTGCCTTGCCCAGGCAAGGCCTCAGACACACACCAGGGGGTTGGAGACAGCATTGTCAGAGGCAGGCACAGTCCTTTCAGATGAGAGTGACCACTCCACCCCTCCCTCCTAGCAGAGATGGCTAATCAGGAAATGCAGATCACACCCCAGCTCCCTTTGTGTCACTGTCTGGTGTGAGGTGAAAAACAACCCAACTGTCAAACTGACCCAGACAGGGAATCCACAAACCAGGCAGAGTCACAGAATGGTTTAAGCAAGAAAATGCTCACTTTCTAAAAGTGGCATTTCCAAACGCACAATCTCAAAATCAACTTTACTAAAAGATGTATTTTTAAATTGTGAGTTCAGGGATCCCAAACTCCACATGTCCATCTACTCTCTAGGGGAATCTACACTTTAATCATATTTAAAGGTAGCCCCCCTATTATCCTATGAGAGAGAGACAGACCTTGCAACAGTGAAAACGAAATTGGCAGTATTTCACTGTCAGGACATATAAACCACATTACTATATGTCCTACCTTATCCATACACTGCACCCTGCCCTTGGGGCTACCTAGGGCCTACCTTAGGGGTGCCTTACCTGTAAGGAAAGGGAAGGTTTAGGCCTGGCAAGTGGGTACACTTGCCAAGTCGAATTTACAGTGTAAGAATACACACACAGACACTGCAGTGGCAGGTCTGAGACATGATTACAGAGCTACTTATGTGGGTGGCACAACCAGTGCTGCAGGCCCACTAGTAGCATTTGATTTACAGGCCCTGGCACCTCTAGTGCACCTTACTAGGGACTTACTAGTAAATCAAATATGCCAATCATGGATAAACCACTTACATACAATTTAAACAGGAGAGCATATGCACTTTAGCACTGGTTAGCAGTGGTAAAGTGCTCAGAGTTGAAAAGCCAACAGCAACATGTCAGAAAAGAATAGGAGGCAGGAGGCGAAAAAGACTGGGGATGACCCTGCATAAGCAAAAGTCCAACACGACCCCCTACCAGCCTAAAGCCTGGGGAGAACAATCAATACCTTGATGTACTTCCCTGATTGGGGCGATAGAACAGGGACCCAGGCCCACAACAGCAGGGGCATGTTCCAGTTCTACGCCTTCCTGACTCCAGTTGGATCCCTCTGTCCATACTCTCAGGGCCCACTAAGCTAACCCATGGGGAACCCTTCTCCACATCTACAGACACCATCTGTGCAACACCTAACTTTACTTTGCTCACAGATGTATTGCAATGGGCAGATAGTACCACCAGGGCCAACACAGTGGTGTTGCCCACTCCACCCCCGGGGTGTGACTCTCGTCCTCCCCCCCCCAGGGGCAACTCTGTCCACCAGGACAGCAAGCCACAGTGGCCCCAGACAACTGTCAGGGATGAGAGCCCGACCTCAGGCCTCTCTAACCACTGTGACTGTGGAGAGTGGGGGGTGGTAGCCCCAGGTGCCTGGCACCCTTTGACCACTCTCTCTTCCACCAGGTCAGGGATGACAACCTGACCCTGGTCCTCCCCTCTGGGGCTCTGTAACCTCCCTGCAGAAGCGGCACCCCCAGAGTCAAAAATTGTCAGGGTGCTTGTAGAAGCAGTCCTGCACAATTCTTCCACCAGTGCAGGGATGTTAACCTGCAACTGATCCTCCAACCTGGGGTCTGTACCTTCAGGTTGGACCAGGGCCAGGGGTGAGGCTTCCCTCCCCCTGCCCTCTCTTCTGGGGTCCTGAACCACCCAACTAGGAGCGGCCCCCCCAGAAGACAACATGGTAGGGGCACTGTTAGCAGTAGCCCCTTCCTCCAGGTCAGGGGGGACACCCTTAACCTGGCCTCCCAATCCAGGGTCTGTACCCACAGACTGGATCACTGCCTGGCAAACCAGGACTTCCTGGGGGGCATACCTACCCCCTACCAGGTCAGAGTTTACCCTCTGAACCTGGTCATCCAACCCAGGGTCACCACCCTGCGGTTGAACCACTGCCTGGCACACCAGGACTTCCTTGGGAGCACACTTACCCCCCATCAGGTCAGAGTTTACCCCCTGAACCTGATCATTCAACCCAGAGTCACCACCCTGCGGTTGAACCATTGCCTGGCACACCAGGACTTCCAGGGGGGCACACTTACCCCCCTCAAGGGACACACTGTCCCGAAGGGCCACACAAGAGTCTGGCTGGCGCAGGTCTCCTGACCTCTGCCCATCTGACAGAGTCTGGATTCCCCCCAACCCAGAAATGGTCTCACCAAGGTCATTCATGGGGGGCTCTGCTCTTAGAGCTGACCCCTGACCCTCCAGGTTCTCCACTGGGGTCCGCAACCCCTTCTCAACCCTCTGTCTGGACTTCTGCACCCCCTCACTAGGAGTGGTACTGCCAGACACCAGAACTGGTGGGACGCTGGCTACAGCCGCCCCCCCAAGTTCTCCTGACACTGTGGGGTCTCCCTCAACAGATGGCCCTATGGTACAGGCTAGGCTCCCCTCCTGGTGTTCCCGCAGGGAACCCTCCAGGACCTGGGACCGGATCTCGGGCACCTTGGGCCTCAACCCATCCCCATTCCTTCTCCTCTGAGACTGGACATGGGGTCCCTCACCCATCCCACTACACTGGGACCTACCTGGGACCCTACAATCCTTCCCTACCTCACCTGGTTGGGAACTACCTAGACCACTCCTCTCAGGAGCACCCCCAAATGCCTCTTCAGACTCTCTGGTACTCACCCAGAAGTCTGCCTCCATTGTAAGCTCCCTGGGGTCAGAGAACTCACACTCCACCTGGTGTTGGCATAGCTCTGGAAAATAAGGACTAGACATATGCTCTCCAGCAATTACATCACTCAGCCCCTCACATGAATTAACCAAAGTACCCTTCACCCAACCATCCAGTGACTCTGCTTTGAAAAAGCACCCCACATCACCCTCCTGAGACTGGTGAGACAGTACCTGACTGTCCCTGACACTCAACCCACACTCTTCTGAGATGTTTTCACACTCCATAACCAGGACTTCTACCTGGGGGGAACCCCTCTCCCTGTCACTCTCACCTAGAGTCAGTAGAGTGTCCCTCCCACCAGTAGGAATATGACTCCCCATGCCAGTTCCCCAATCCACCTCAGGGACCCTGTGCATCACTGGAGCTACCTCATACCCCTGAACCTCCTGGCGTGTGTTAACTCCCTCCTTCAAGTAGGGCACCACCTCTCTGGGCATGTGCACTTCTGCAGCATCACTGGATATACAATTGTTGCTGCCACCATTCCAGCTGGACTCAGCCCTCATGACTTCCAGCTCTTTCAATTTAAGCTCGTAAGCATAAATCATTTTTTTAATCTCTAAGTTCCTCCTCCTTTCTTCCAACTCCCAATCGAGCTTTTTCAGCTCCCATTGGTACTCCCTCTCTGCCTGTCTGTCCTGTAACTCTTCAGGAGTCAGACCCTTGGGTGACACCCTGCCATCCCTCCTGGGGACCCTCCCCCCAGGCGTAACAGGTTCCTCCACTACACCACTGTGTATCCTCTGCACTTCCCCACCCATATTCTCCTCCTCTGTGTGCCCTCCAGCCTTCTTGATTGTCACCCAAGCCCTCTGTGCCTGTTGCAGCTCCCCCTCCCTGGTGGAGCTCTCAGTGGGACAGTCAAGATCTTTAAGGAACTGTTTCAATTGAGCAACTGAGTACTCCTTCAGTTTCTCCATTTCAAACACAGCTCCAGCTGTTGCATCTCCAGATTGAGACATGATGGTCACAAGTGCAAAGTTCCAAAGGCAGAAAAAATAATTTCCCAATGAAGTAAAAAGAATCAGTCAAGGGATCAGCAAAATCATGGAAGTAGAATAAAAAGAGTCCTTAAGAGAAAAATCAAAAGATCACCAAACAAGTAGTATGTGGTCACGTAGTGGTCTGAGATCAAAACAGTAGTGTACACTTAATTACTGTATGTCAAGTACAAATACAAGTCCAAATCCCGACCGCTGGTCACCAATGTTAGAAATGGGGTCTCTGGTTGACAGTCAGGTTACCCCCTGTTCAAGCAAGGACCCTCACTCTAGTTAGGATAAAAGAGAATCACCCTCAGCTAACCCCTGCTTACCCCCTTGGTAGCTTGGCAGAGCAGTAGGCTTAACCTCAGAGTGCTGGGCGTAAAGTATTTGTACCCACACACACAGTAACTTAATGAAAACACTACAAAATGACACAACACCAGTTTAGAAAAATAGGAAATATTTATCTAGACAAAACAAGACCAAAACGACAAAAATCCAACATACACAAGTCAAGTTATGATTTTTTTAAAGGTTTAAAATAAAAAGAGTCTTTAGGTAGTTGTAACAACACACTAGCGCTGCTAGCGTGAAAATGTACCTGGTTTGCGTCAAAAATAACCCCGCACGGGCGGTGTGCGTCGAAAATAACCCTGCACGGTTATATGCGTCGAAAACAACTCGGCACGGCGATGCGCGTCGAAAAAGCCAGCCACGCGACGGTCCGAAAGTCCCGCGGCGCAGGTTGCGATCTCTCAGCCTTCGTCAGCGATGCTGCGCGTCGTTTCTCCTGCTCCGGGCGTCGATTCTCCGGTCGCGTTTCCTGCGGCGTCGTTTCTCAGCTGCGGAGCCGGCGTCGCGTCGTTTTCTCAGCCGCGATCGGATTCGCGTCGATCTTTTCTCCGCACGGCACTCGGTGCGTGTATTTTTGTCCTTAGGCTGCCAGCCTCTCCTTTCAGGGTCCCAGGAACTGGAAGGGCACCACAGAGCAGAGTAGGGGTCTCTCCAGAGACTCCAGGTGCTGGCAGGAAGAAGTCTTTGCTATCCCTGAGACTTCAACAACAGGAGGCAAGCTCTACATCAAGCCCTTGGAGATTTCTTCTTCAAGATGGAAGGCACACAAAGTCCAGTCTTTGCCCTCTTACTCAGGCAGAAGCAGCACTGCAGGAAAGCTCCACAAAGCACAGTCACAGGCAGGGCAGCACTTGTTCCTCAGCGATCAGCTCTTCTCCAGGCAGAGGTTCCCCTTGATTCCAGAAGTGTTTCTAAAGTTTGTAAGTTTGGGTGCCCTTCTTATACCCATTTTAGTCTTTGAAGTCACCTTTCTTCAAAGGGGACTCACACCTTCTTGTGAAATCCTGCCTTGCCCAGGCAAGGCCTCAGACACACACCAGGGGGTTGGAGACAGCATTGTCAGAGGCAGGCACAGTCCTTTCAGATGAGAGTGACCACTCCACCCCTCCCTCCTAGCAGAGATGGCTAATCAGGAAATGCAGATCACACCCCAGCTCCCTTTGTGTCACTGTCTGGTGTGAGGTGAAAAACAACCCAACTGTCAAACTGACCCAGACAGGGAATCCACAAACCAGGCAGAGTCACAGAATGGTTTAAGCAAGAAAATGCTCACTTTCTAAAAGTGGCATTTCCAAACGCACAATCTCAAAATCAACTTTACTAAAAGATGTATTTTTAAATTGTGAGTTCAGGGATCCCAAACTCCACATGTCCATCTACTCTCTAGGGGAATCTACACTTTAATCATATTTAAAGGTAGCCCCCCTATTGTCCTATGAGAGAGAGACAGACCTTGCAACAGTGAAAACGAAATTGGCAGTATTTCACTGTCAGGACATATAAACCACATTACTATATGTCCTACCTTATCCATACACTGCACCCTGCCCTTGGGGCTACCTAGGGCCTACCTTAGGGGTGCCTTACCTGTAAGGAAAGGGAAGGTTTAGGCCTGGCAAGTGGGTACACTTGCCAAGTCGAATTTACAGTGTAAGAATACACACACAGACACTGCAGTGGCAGGTCTGAGACATGATTACAGAGCTACTTATGTGGGTGGCACAACCAGTGCTGCAGGCCCACTAGTAGCATTTGATTTACAGGCCCTGGCACCTCTAGTGCACCTTACTAGGGACTTACTAGTAAATCAAATATGCCAATCATGGATAAACCACTTACATACAATTTAAACAGGAGAGCATATGCACTTTAGCACTGGTTAGCAGTGGTAAAGTGCTCAGAGTTGAAAAGCCAACAGCAACATGTCAGAAAAGAATAGGAGGCAGGAGGCGAAAAAGACTGGGGATGACCCTGCATAAGCAAAAGTCCAACAGTTAGGACTTAAGCCGCACTTCACTGATGAAGCCTAATGAGGCTAAATCTGGCCTGGCAGATCGAGCTGCTCCCTGTTCCTGGCAATTTTTCCATTTGATGAGGCAGATTCAAATGATGCAATCCAATTACACTTTCTCATCAGGCTAAAGTAATACACAGGAATAAAACAACTAACAACAGAATGACAGCAACATAATGGAAGGGCACGTGTAGCATGCTTTCAGGTTGTATTCATACTATTGCTGCACACCCTGCCTGTCCAGGAATAGTTGTAGAAAACGTAACAGAGTATGTTAGGGTAAAGTAACTTTCAATTATCTGCATGGCAGTCGAAGTAAGCCTCAGCAAGGCCTACTACTGCAAGGGGTTCGCCCTTCTCTGCACAAAGTCCTCAGACCATATAGGAAGAAGTTGGCACAGAAACTGAAATAAAAGACAAAGTTTATTAAACCTCATGAGGTAGTACTACAGTTCAAACAGCACCCTTTGGTAATGTTGAAGTAGCACACTGAACTAAGAGAGCATGGTCCTTTTATACCCACGCAGGGGTTAAAAGAAGGTGGTACAATTATAGAAGCAAGACATATATATATAAGGTAATATGGAAATGCACAGTCAACAGGTAGGAGGGGCTAACAGTTTTCAAGGACTAGTTAACACATTACTGTCTGTTACTAATTACTAACAGCTGCAGATCTTACTGGGCATGTGCGAAAGTGGGAGATGCTAAATATAACTTGTCTCTAGACAGATTTTCAAGAGTAGATAACAGGAAGGTAGAGCAGAGCACATGGCGAGCACATGGCAGCATGTGGCAGAGATAATGGCTACATTGAATACAAAATGGATTCCGCGAAATGTTCACACTAGTTGTTAAATACAAGATGTCTTCTGCTAATGCTTATTCTAATCGCTACTAAATTACAACATGGCTACTACCTGTAACATGGGTTTGTTCAATGAGATTCATTTCCTTCCTTCATTGTCATTGATACGTGCAAGTTCTTGAGTGTATGATGCTTTTGACTAAAAAATGTGGAGTCAACCATTCTGTGAGAATTAATGATAAATGAATGATATTTGTGTAACACCACTCAAAACAATGAACTATCTCAAGATGCTGAATATTTTAAAGCTGGGTTATGTTCCTTGAATACTCTTTAGTGTACAGTCTTTCATTCTCCAATTTTGTTTACTTTGGTCGATCCAGAGAATTTCTCATCAAATAGAGCATTCGCTGTCTTCCACTTCTATTAATAGGCCACAGGTTTGAATTACGCGAAGGCCAAATCAGCCTTCCACTGACTAAACTGAATATCACTAATGTTAAAAATAGACCCTCATCCTAGTTAGGGTAAGGGAGTCACACAGCTAAGATAACCACTGCTCACCACCTTAGTAGCTTGGCACAAGCAGTCTGGCTTATTTCAGAGGCAATATGTAAAGTATTTGTACCCACACACAGTAACACAGTGAAAACACCACAAATGTATTCCATTGTAGATAATGTATCTAATAGTAATAATGTAGATAAATAGCCAATATTTATCTGAGTAAAACAAGACCACAACAACAAAAATCCAACATACACAAGGAACGATATATAATTTCAAAGATTAATGCCCTCATTACAACCCTGGCGGTCGGTGATAAAGCAGCGGTAATACTGCCAACAGGCCGGCGATAATAAACATGAAATTATGACCAGGGCAGAAACCGCCCAGACAGACAGCCACTTTAACACACCGACCGCCAGGGCGAAACCAACAAGCACCACAGCGGTAAATGTAAAGCCCACAGTAATGTGACACACCTATCCGCCACCTTTTCCGGGGCGGTACCAACGACATCAAAAGCCTGGCGAAAACACTGCACAGAAGGGAAACGACTCATCTCTGGAGACTCTGGGAAGAACCACGCCACCATGGAGCCGGAGCTGCATATCTTCCCAATGATCTTCTACAGCCTTCTCCACCACAAACATCAACGCCGGCGAAGATGACCACAGTGAGTATTGCCGCCTGGCACACTAGGGAGGTTAGAGGAAAAAGAGAGTGACACACACACGCAACAGGCAACTCCTCCACCCCCAACACCACAGACACAAGCAGATGCAGTAACATAACATATTAACCCCGTACCCCTCAGGAATAGTGCAAGGACAACTACTATAGTGTAAAAAGGCTGTAATAAGATAAATATAGGTGAAATACGTGCATCCAAATAAAAAGATATATCCATATTTACAATGCAAGGGATACTGCCCAGTCCTTAAAGTCTGTGGGCCCCAGGGCACCATCACAAAGTCCAGGACTTAACCTCACTCCTGCAAGAACTCAGAGAGAACACTCAGGTTGAAAATAGACAGGCACCTCAGGGGGGAGATGGGGGGCACCTCAGCCTGAAGATGGTACAATGCCACTGGTCCTGGTGGGGGCAACATGCCCTGTGCTTGGTCCTGGGGTGTGCAAGGCCACAGTCTCTCAAGTGAGTGACTTGCCCACTGGCTCTGGAGGGGGCAACATGCCCTGTGCTTGGTCTTGGGGAGTGCACGGCCACAGTCTCTCAACTAGGTGACTTGCCCACTGGCTCTGGAGGGGGCAACATGCCCTGTGCTTGATCCCAGGGAGTGCAAGGCCACAGTCTCTCAAGTGGGTGACTTGCCCACTGGCTCCGGAGGGGGCAACATGCCCTGTGCTTGGTCCTGGGGAGTGCAAGGCCATACTCTCTCTAATGGGTGATTTTCCCACTGGTTCTGGAGGAGGGATTGTGCCCAGTGAGCTTCATCCTGGGAAGGATGGGGTGAGTGGATGGCTTCTCCACTGGTTCTGGAGGGGGCATTATGCCCAGTGTGCTTCATCCTGGGAAGGATAGGGTGAGTGGATGGCTTCTCCACTGGTTCTGGAGTGGGCAACATGCCCTGTGATGCAGATCTTGGGGAGTGCAAGGTCCAGTCTCTCACCTGGGTGTCAGACCCACAGGATTTGAAGGGGCCAGGCTGCACTACAGCCCATGGATGCAGGACTACACTCTGTCCGCCGGTGGTGACAGCTGCTCAGTGGTGGCAGTGCTGGCAGTGGTGGGGGTAGCCTCCAGCCCTTCCCCTTCAGCTTTGGACGGCTGCCACTGGGGCTGCTGGTGCTGGCAGTGGTGCTGGTGGCGTTGCTGCCAGTGGTGTGGGGAGGTTCCAGCCCTTCCCCTGCAGCCTCGTACGGCGGCCCACTGGGGCTGCTGCTGCTGGCAGTGGTGCAGGTGGCAGTACTAGTGGCAGTGCTGGTGGTGGTGCTAGAAGTGGTGGGGGGAGGCTCCAGCCCATCCCCTGCAGCCTTGGACAGCTGAACCACCATGGTTGGAGGTGGAGGCTCTGACTGAGTCCCAGCACCAGGCCTCTTGTCCTTTTTGCCTGCCGGCGCAGGCCCTTTGCCCTTCCTGCCAGCAGCTGGGGATGGTTCCTTGCTCCTTTTAGCAGCAGCTGGGGACTGCTCCTTGCCCTTCCTCTCAGCAGCCGGGGATTGCTCCCTGCCCTACCTTTTACCAGCTGGGGGTGCCTCCTTGCCCTTCCTTTTTGCAGCTGGGGGTGCATCCTTGCCCTTCCCTGCAGCAGTTGGGGGTGCCTCCTTGCCCTTCCTTGCAGCACTTGGTGCAGGAACCCTATCAGTGCGGCTGATTGTGCCCGGGATCCTCTCCCACCTGGTGTAGCTATGGACACTACTGTGCTGCTAGACTGGGTGGCTGAGGTGCTTGCCTGGGTTTTGACCACCCTGGCCTGACATGAGAGACGGGGGAGGGCTAGGGAAGAGGTCAATGTTGGTGAGGTAAAGCTTCTTAGGGACATTGGGGCGGGAAGAGGGAGATGGTTTGGGAGAGGAGGAAGAGGGAGTGGTGGTAGGAGGTGTCAGTCTGCTGTGTTTGGGTGCAGGTGCATGGGCTGGATGCTGTTGAGAGGTAGATGGCTGTTGGGTGTCTGAGTGCTTGCGTTTGTGTACTTTGGGGGAGGGGGCACAGACAGAGTGGGAGAGGACACAGGGGATGTGTGCATGGAAGTAGGGGTGGTAACTGCCAGTGAGGGGCATGTGCTGTTAGGTGTGCTGGTGATGGGGTAGTGGATGAGGATGCAGTGCATGCAGGTGTGAGTGTATACGTAACTGGGAGGGAGGTGGAGGACGAGGAGGAGGGGGGCCACCTGGGAGGCAGTGGATGTTGGTATGTCTGATTCTGGATGGTGTTTGTGTGAGTGCCTGTGGGATGAAGTATGGTGCTTATGTTTGCCATGTCGACTCTTGTGTGTTGCCCCGGGTGCATGATCATCTGACTGTGTGGTTGGGATAGGTTGGGGTAGAGGGGAATGGGATTGGGTAGAGAAAGTTGGAGGGGGAGGGTAGAAACAGGGACAATGGCTGCCATCAGAGAGGAGGCCAGAGCCTGGATTTAACTATGTTTGGCCACCATGCCAGTGTGAATGCCCTCCAGGAATTCATTTGTCTGTTGCATTTGGGCTGCCAGCCCCTGGATGGCATTCACAATGATTGACTGCCCAACAGAGATGGATGGCAGGGGGTCGATAGCCTCCTCACTCAGGGCAGCATGGCTAACTGGGTGAAGGCTTGAGGAGTCTGGGGCGAAGGAGATGCCCACCCTCCTGGGTGAGTGGGCACAGGAAACTGGCTGAGGGGCTACTTGGAGGGCAGTGCTGGTACAAGGGGTGCCACCTGTACCTGTAGCTGGGGTGGGCACAGAGGTGTCCGACACCACCAGGGAGCTTCCATCAGAGGAGGAATCCGTGTCCGAACTGTCCCCTCCTGTCTCCACCGTGGTGCTCCCCATCGCCCTCCTTCCCACTGGTGCCCTCACCGTCGGTGGATTCGGCATCCTGGGTCCTGTGGGATGCAGCTCTCTTCATCGCCAGTGCCTCTGCTCCTCCGCCAGATGTTGCTAATGCACATAAGGACAGGGTGACAGAACAAAAACGGGGGTAAGAGACAAAGGATACACTTGGTCAATGGTGGCAACAACACCACTGTTGGTGTACACGACTCACACACACAAGGAACAGCCCTACACACTAGGCAATGCACTACCAGTCACAAGGCCATGGATAGGGACACCTAACGCCAATTGCAGCATAGCTGAGACCCACAGACCCCTGCCCAGTAGTGGATGCCTACTAGCTTGGTTCGAGGTATTTTACATCAGAACCCTGACCAACATGGGACCTACTCTGCAATGTCAGGCCTGGCATAGGGGCACCCACAGGGCCACATCCCCCACCCGGATCCCACCCCACCAGGCGCAAGTTCTATATTGGCGCACTGTACTCACCCCCTTGTGGCTGCTGTGATGCCCCCAAATGCCCATCCAGCTCCGGATAGGCCACTGCCAGTATGCGGGCCATCAGGAGGGTCAGGGATCAATGGGCACCCCTTCCTCATTGGGATGCCTTCCCCAGCGGGGCCTCCGCTGTCTTCCAAGCCCAGTGTCTCAGGTCCTCCCACCGTTTGCGACAGTGGGTGCTCCGCCTGTCGTAGACCCCAAGGGTCCGCACATCCTTGGCCATGGCATGCCATACATCCTTTTTCTGATGGGCGCTGACCTGCAGGGAAATGGACACAGGGAAAGGTAGTAGTCCGACCGTCCTGCCTGTTACACTTATGGCCCACCATGCCCCTTCCCATCCCCATTAGCACACACATGGCCCACCATACATGCTGCACGCTGCCCATGGCCCATCCGCCACCCCCCACATGAGGCCTTCAAACACAGCACTCCATGCATTCACGCCCCATGCATTGTACTCACGGTGTACTCACCTGTTTGTCTGGAGGCCCATACAGCATTCGGTACTGGGGTAGGACGCCATCCACCAGTCTCTCCAACTCCGGTGAGGTGAAGTCAGGGGCCCTTTAACCAGTGACACGAGCCATGGTCAGTTCCAGACACAGGTCACAGCAGAACATGCAGTATAGGTCCTCTCCTGTTGAAGGTCAGGTAGCAAGCGAGTGAACAGATAGAAAATGTTGGTGATGTCCACAGCGGTGCATACCATCACCGCCGGCATCCATCACCATTGGCCATTGTACCCCATAGGGCCCAATGTTAACCAATGACGAGTTGTATGGCGGTTTTCGACCGCCTCCCGCAATGACGCACAACATCAGCGGAATTACCTCATTTCCACCTGTCCCTCCAAACAGGAAGGTGGGTGCCATTTCAGGGGGGGTGCAGGCCATGGCTCCTAACTGTGTCACAGTACACATATGCACCATTTGGAACTCTCCAACAAAATACTGTTACAATCATAACACGCAGTGAAGTGTAGTGGTTGGAAATAAGAGATACTGACCAGCTGTTCACCATTTTGCCCCATAGATTGCAACCGCTGCGGATTAATAGGAGATGGAGACATCCTCCATGTACAGACCCCTGGTGGACGTGGCAACAATGGAGGACAGGTACATTATCCTCACCTATAGACTTGACAGGGCCACAATCACAGAGATGTGTGCCCAATTGGAGCCTGACCTAATATCTGCTATCTGTCACCCCACCGGGATCCCCCTTCTTGTGCAAGTGTTATCTGTGCTCCATTTCCTGGCAACTGGCTCCTTCCAAGTGACAGCGGGCTTGGCAGCTAGAATGTCTCAGCCAATGTTCTCAATAGTGCTGACAAAAGTGTTGTCTGCCCTGTTTAAACACATGCACAGCTACATCGTTTTCCCCCAGGTGGAGGATTTGGCCACAGTGACAGCTGATTTCTATGCAATGGGACACATCCCCAACAGTATTGGGGCAATTGATGGTACACATATTGTTTTTGTCCCCCTCCCCTGGCGGAATGAACAGGTGTTCTGAAATCGAAAAAGTTTTCACTCCATGAATATGCAGACAGTGTCCCTGGCGGACCCGTACATCTCCCACGTCAGTGCAAAATATCCTGGGTCTGTGCATGATGCCTTTATCCTGAGGAATAGCAGCATCCCATATGTGATGGCTCAACTCCAGAGGCACAGGGTGTGGCTAATAGGTGAGCACTGGTTTGCACCCAGTAAATGTTGGTGTATGGTTATGGTGTGGGCACTAAGGGTTGGTGTGTGGCTAACAGTTGTCCCTCAATATTTTCAGGTGACTCTGGTTACCCCAACCTCTCATGACTGCTGACCCCTGTAAGGAATCCCAGGACAAGGGCAGAGGAATGTTACAATGAGGCACATGGGTAAACAAGAAGAATTATAGAGAGGACCTTTGGCATCCTGGAAACCAGGTTTTGTTGCCTCCATCCAACTGGTGGATTCCTGTACTAATCCTCCAAAAAGGTCTGCCAGATCATCGTGGCATGCTGTATGTTGCGCAACCGTGCCTTACGTCGCCAGGTGCCTTTCCTCGAGGAGGAGGAGGCTGAAGATGGCCATGTGGCATCGGTGGACCCTGTGGACAGTGAAGACTTCACATTTAAATGACTGATTTGTGTTTGACATTGTCACTGGCAGGCTGATTTTCCAACTTCTATGGCCACTCACTGTACCCTTTGGAATCTCTGTTTGAAAATATTTGTGCCCCACTATCGCTCCTGGTGTGATGACTGTAGACAACTAGAGGTCATTCCTATGTATACATTGCTGTACAGTTGATTTTCAATGTTTAAACCTTGTTAAACAAATACATACTTAAATCATTTGACATACTCCATACTCGTAGTTTTTCAAAGGGTGTTTATTTAAGTGCTAAGAAGTAGAGGGTGATGTGCAATGGGCTGGGGTGATGATGGAGGAAAGTCTAGGATAGAGTCCAGTCTATTTGTATCACAGGTGCATTGTCCAAGGTGGCATAGGAAGGGGAGCAATGGCAGTTCAAGGTGGACAGGGTGACAGATTGGGACACAAGGATGACAATCAGGAGAGTCTCATTTCCTGGCGGGGGTCTTGGCAATAGTCTCTGGCGTCTGCCTGGATCGCAGGGAACATTTGTGGGGTGGTTCTCCTTCTTCAAAGGGAGGGGTGCTGGTGGCCTGTTGGTCCTGTGGTGGGGCCTACTGTCCACTAGCGACAGCGGAGATGGAGGGGTGTTCATCGGTTTGGCTAGTGGCAGAGGCCCAGTGGGTTGCCACTGCCTCCCTCATAGTGTTGGCCATGTCTGCCAGCACCCCTGCAATGGAGACCAGGGTGGTGTTGATCTCCTTCAAGTCCTCCCTGATCCCCAGGTACTGTCCCTCCTGCAGCCGCATGTTCTTCTGCAACCTGTCCAGTATCTTGCCCAGCACATCCTGGGAATGTTGGTAAGCTCCCAGGATTGCTGTGAGTGCCTCCTGGAGAGTCGGTTCCCTGGTCCTGTCCTCCCCCTGTCGAACAGCAGTCCTCCCAGCTTCCCCGTTTTCCTGTGCCTCTGTCCCCTAAACTGTGTGCCCACTGCCACTGACCCTGATCATCCTGTGCTTGTGGGGTGGCCTGGGGTCCCTGTAGTGGTGGACACACTGCTGATTGACGTGTCCTGGGACAGAGGTGTGGGCCCGCTGGGTGGGTGCTGTGGTGGTGTTTGCTGAGGGGGGAGGCTCTGTGGTGGTGTGAGAGTGTGCCTGGGTAACTGACTGTCCCGAGATCCTTGATGGGCCAGGTTGGTCATCCAGATCCAGGCAAGCAGAGCTGCTGTCATCACTGTGACCTCTTCGGGGGCAGCTGGATGTTGCAGGCACCTCTTCTCCAGTGACATTGGCTGGGGGACCTGTGGGGATGTAAATACAGTGTTATTGTTTCTGCGTGTGACATCATGTGCATGGGTGTGTTGGCCTCTATGGTTGTTGTTGCCCTGGCAGATTTGCCTTTGTGTGGGTTGCTATTTGGTGGACTAGGTGATTCTCTACAGTGTGCATGCACTGGTGATAGGTGCCCATGCAGGTCTGAGGAAATTCGATTTTTAATACGATCGTATCGACCCGCCATTTTGTGGCCCGCCGCCATTTTATGTTGCCTTCACTCAGGCAGCACAGCGAACGAAGTCCATTCTGCCTTTTCTGCTTATTCTGCAACATGGTGTTCAAAACAGCCTTCTGCCTCTATCTTTACAAGGCTGGTATTAAGGTCTGACCGAGTACACTAATCCCTGTCTGGTTTTCTAATCCTTGTTTCAACTATCTGTAGGCTCACACTATTCTCCGCCGATCTTATCTTATCGTCTGGCCTTCGCTGTCCTTTGCTAGTATTCTCTCATTTCACAACTGTCCTCCAAACGCACACAAACTTATCACACCACATGCAACTTCGTTGTGGATCGGTTAATGAATTAGTTCAAGGGAGGGGTGACAAACACAGCTGGAGGGGAGGCAACCTTAAGTCACTTGATACTTTGTTTTCCAATTCCTTCTATTGGTGCTGTCTTGTTTTCCGACATTTCTATTGGCTCTGTTCTATCTTTACATTATTCTTACTGGCTCCTTTCTATGTGTTCTGGGAGTGTATGTAGTTCATAAATGGTTTTTATACGGTATATAAGATTGTGCGCCACAAAGTAAAGTGGCAGTCTCCTGAGAACATACCTTGTGTACTTCTGGGACAACTGTACTAGCTGCAGCTAATAAAATCTGATCTTTTACGCCTGACAGAGTGTCCCGTGTCTCTGTTAGTTGAGGCAGGTGAATCCAAGGAGATTTCAGGCGTACCCTGCGCCGCCAGGCCCATAAGGTTCTGGTTCTTCAACTGGCGCCCAACGTGGGGCGGCTTCAGCGGTACCGGTTCTGCCTGAAGGTCGTGAGGAACCCCGCAAGAAAATTCTGGAGGAATCGCGAGCCACGTCAAGCGACCCCTGTATGTCGAAGTGGTCCGAAGGTCTTTTTCAGCGCGGTTACTCCTTCCTGACGGCTACTGACGACTGCTGCCCTGACTGCCACCCTGCCTTGGCCCTTTCTTTAATGATGTATGGTAAAGCGAGACGATAGACGGGCCTCTGTTGGTGTAAGAAGACATCCTTAGTTAAGTATTTCGTGGTCGCGCCCACAAATTTTGGTCTTTGTTTTGTCCTTAGGTCCTTAGATTTGGCCATTGCAGTGGCCAAAGCCGAGGGGTAAGTGCATTTGTGCTGTGTAAACTGAAAGTTTTACCCCCTTGATGTTTGTGAACAGCCAGTAAAAATCGTGAGATGTCTGGTCTGACTAAGTTTGGAAAACTTTGTTGCTTTGGTTGTAATAGGGACTCCCAGCTTGAGGACTCCTGTCCGATTCCTTCGGTTGGAACTCCCACATATGAGCTCTATTCTAAACATGGTGTTGGTCCTATTGCCTTTAATAAGACATGGACCCGATATACAAAGAAAGATGGTGTTTTAAAATGGCCAGAAAATGGTAGTTTCGAAACTGATGTGCTAGATAATTTAGAAGCAACGTTATTTAAAAGAAAAGCCCGGCCGGCAATGTTTGACTCTTTTCGCCTTTGGCGTAAGGAAGCCAAACAGAGAGAAATTAAACAAGCGAAACGAGATAGGAAAACACAGGGAATGACGATTATACAGGCTGCTCAGCAATTCAAAGATGATGAAATAGATAATGCAATGGAAATTTCAGACAGACAGCATCGAATGGCAATAGATAAATGCTATCCGACGTTGCCTATCTCTTCCCTTGATAAGAGAAAAGATTTTGAGGGAGATTCCTTAATGTCCCACTTATTGAAATTGCCTCCGCCCTATGTACAAGGTGCTAATGCACCCCCGATGTTACAGCCTGTTCAGCCGCCAGTTGTGCTTCCGCCTGCTCCAGCTTTTCCACAATTGCCTCCTCAAGTATTGCCTATGCCAGCTTTGCCTTTAACTCCTTTGCCTTCTGCTCCTTTGGCAATTCCTAATGCTCCTTTAGTTAATTCACCTAATACCTTGTCCCCTATCCTTATGTCAAATTCTCCATCTATGCGTAAGCGATTTGCAGATACTGTCTCTGGTCTCTTATCACCTTTCTTTGAAGCTTTAAATGTGTCTCCAGCTTTTTCTCGAAGACAGTCTCGTAGTCAATTCCCAGACTCCGAAGAGCGAGAAAAATTGGACTCACTTGCTTGTAGATGGATCAAGAAGGGTCCCCAATATAGTACGTCTGATATTATGTCTACCTTTCTGCAATGGAATGCACCTACGCAGAGATATGTTTTTAAAGTTATGTGCGATACTCTCGCTAAAGAATGGGAGGATATGAATTTGGGTTCGGTCCCACAGGATCTGTTAGATGTTCAGGCTGACTTTGACAAAGGACTTATTGTGGGTCCTAAGGTTGAAAACGCTGTCAGAACACTTATTTCTTTCAGATCCCTATTGTTCTCACAGACTTTTCCTGATTCTGATCCTTCAGTTAGGACAGCACTGAAAAACTATCCCATGAGAGAGGTTTCTCCAATATGGAAGGAAGAAGTTGCAGCAGCAGGTGCTAATCCAGCTATTCCTGCGCATTTTCAGCGCATATGGATACATGTCCCCTGGAAAAGGTCTGAAGTTTTAGCACTTAAACAGTCACTCCCAGATCCACGCAAAAATCCTGCTGGTTACTATAAAGAGTTGTCGCAAACAGTTGATGCATGTACTATGAATCTAGCAGATATTGACATGTTGATGGGAAATGTAGTTCCACAGACAATATGGGCTAAAATTCGTAGAGAGGATCACGCTCAAGAATTAGGCGGCGATTGGAACGCTATTATTGCCGCAGATAGAGGTCAAGTAGGTGGTGCAAAGCCCGACGCTTTGATCTCAGAACTCCCTGGTAGGATTATTACATTAATGAAAACAATGATGCCTGCTTTGAGAGTTAATTGGGATAAGCTAGCAGCATGTAAACAAAAGAAAGATGAAAGTGTTTCCGATTTCTTTACCCGATTCGAGGAGACATTCATTGATCACAGTGGTCAAGATATGGCTACAGAAGGGGGACAGCGATTATTTGTGGATAAGTTCGTATATAACTTGCTTCCTGAACTATCACACAAGCTAAAAGACTCCGAGAGTTCATGGGCAGTTTCTTCTTCCGCCCAGATATTGGCTACTGCACAATATTATGAAAATAGAGACAAAGAAGAAAGGGAAAAACAAGAGAAAAAGACGAAAGAATTAAAAACTAAAGTTCTCTTGCAACAGGCTTATCCTCCTCGTTATGTTCAGCCTCAGTTTCAACAGCCTCCGCAGTTTCAGAGGTTGTATCAAAAGCCTGAACCATTCATTCCAAGACCTTTGCTAGGTCCCAATCAATGTGCTTATTGTAGGGAGGAAGGTCATTTTAAGAACAGTTGTCCGGCATTGTTGCAGCGTAAAGGAGCAACATCTGCTTCACGAGGTCGTGGTGGTCCTCAGTCAGCAAATAGAGGTAGAGGTCGAGGTGTGTTAACCCAAGAGCAGCGTTCTTTTGTTCCTCCAAATTCCGGAAATTACTTTGACCAGCAAAATGTTAGGTCTACACAGTATTACAGTGAGGATCAGTATATTGAAGGAGGGAATGAAAGTCTTCATTTTGAATAGGACAGCCATGGACAAAGTAAGGGGGTTACGTCAATTCCAGTGGATCAGAATGGACCTTATGTTAATGTCACTACAATGGGTGTTTCAGAGCCATTTCTTTTAGATACTGGTGCCATGAGAAGCTCTATCATTCATTCTAAACTCCCTGGCGCACCTTTGTCTGGCTTAACGAATGTATCTGTAGGATTTTCTGGCGCCCCTGTTCGTAATCCAGTTTCTTGCCCTTTGCCTGTTTCAATAGGCCCTTATGATTTAGAAGCTCCGCTTCTTCTGACGAATGGTTGTGGTGAAAATCTGTTGGGTTTAGATCTATTAAAAAGAATGCATGCTACGATATATTGTTCACCTTCTGGTGTATACCTCACTCTAGGACAGAAAATGACTAGTCCAATGTACTTATCAAAAGATCAATTCCCACCTGAATTGCTTTCTCTTCCCGAAACGCTTTGGGCTACGGGTCCGAATGACGTTGGTTCTCTTGAGATCCCACCTTATGTTGTTACTCTTAAGCCCAATGCTGAAATGCCACGTATTCCGCAATACAGAATCTCTACTGAAGGTGAGAAAGCACTTCTGGAAATTGTCCATGATTTGATTCAGAAGGGTGTGGTTGAGGAAACGAGAGGAAATACATGTAACAGTCCTGTTCTTCCGGTTCTTAAACGCACTGATCCTTCTCAGCCTCCTGTTTATCGTTTTGTAATTGATCTTCGGGAGGTAAACAAAATTGTCGTACCGCAGTTTCCTGTAGTCCCAGATATCACTGCTCTGTTGACGATGATACCTTCTACAGCGACTTGGTTTTCAGTTATTGATCTAAAGAATGCTTTCTTTAGTATTCCCATCGCCGAAGAGAGTAGAGATATTTTTGGTTTTTCCCTCAGAGGCCGAAGCTTCCGGTTTAAACGCGCACCTCAAGGTTATTGTGAAAGTCCCTCTATTTACAGTCAAGCTCTAAAATGTCATCTTGATGCCTTTTCCTTACCGTCCGGTGCCGCTCTCATTCAGTACATGGATGACTTATTAGTTGCCGCTGATTCAGAGGAGATTTGCAAAAAAGTGACCGTTGCACTGTTACGTCATTTGTTTGATCTGAATCACAAGGTTTCTCCTTCTAAATTACAATATGTCTGTCGCGAGGTGACTTATTTGGGTCATCTCTTGTCAAAGGAGGGACGACGATTGACCCCCGAACGAATTCAGGCAATTGCACAAATGTCAGTGCCATCCACACAAAGAGAGGTACGTGCCTTTTTGGGCATTACTTCTTATTGTAGACAGTGGATTCCGAGTTTCTCTTTATTGGCTAAACCGCTGTTGGCGCTAACTTTAAAAGATACGCCTCAGCCTCTTCCGTGGACTGACGAATGTCAGAAGAGTTTTACTGATTTGCGTATTGCTTTGTGTTTTGCTCCTGTATTGGGTACTCCTGATTACAGTAAGCCCTTTACGCTCTATGTCCACGAAAGAGAGGGTTGTGCATTGTCAGTCTTAACGCAGCGTTTTGGAGATCAACAGCGACCATGCGCATATTTCTCAGCTACGTTAGATCCAGTAGCTAAAGCATTGCCTAGTTGTCTTAAGGCGACAGCGGCAGCAGCAATTTCTATTCGACAGTCTGCTGGAGTAGTGCTAGATAATACTCTCATTGTTATGGTGCCACATGCAGTGGATACTTTACTAAATAGGACAAAAACGCAGCATCTTACGAGTGCTCGGTTGTCCGGATATGAGCTGACGCTTTTGGCTAGTCACATACACATCAAACGATGTAATACCCTGAATCCAGCTACTTTGTTGCCTCTTCCAGAAGAGAGAGATGTCTCTGAACAGCATGATTGTTTTCTCCGTACTGAAGAAGAGACTAAGGGTAGAATTGACCTAAAAGACACGCCATTAGTGAATCCAGATGGAACACTATGGGTAGATGGTTCTTGTTTCAAGCTCCCGAATGGAGATACAGTTTCAGCCTACGCTATTACTACTTTGCATACGATTGTGGAGACAGCACGCATTAGACATAATTCAGCTCAGGCAGCTGAATTGATAGCCTTAACTAGAGCGTGTGTGTTATCCAAAGGAAAAAGAGTAAACGTGTACACTGATAGCCAATACGCTTTTGGTGTAGCGTTTAACTTTGGGCGCTTATGGAAGGAAAGAGGATTCTTTACTTCCCATGGTACTAAGATACAACATGGTCAATTAGTGACTGAACTTCTTGAGTCACTTACAATGCCTACTCAGATAGCGATCGTGAAGATTAGTGCACACAAAAAGATTGTGGACGATGTTGGTCGAGGAAATGCATTTGCAGATGATGTAGCGAAAAAGACAGCCAGAGACAACACAAGTCGAATGTATGTTGCAGGTCCCGCAAACTGCGTAAGAGAAAAGGGAATGTGTGAAGATACAGTAGAGAGTGTGAAATCAATTCAAGGAGAGGCTACGGAGAATGAGTTGAGAAAGTGGAAGGAAAGTACAGGAATGTTAGATGAGATGGGATGTTGGGTTGAATTATCAGAACATCAACGTTGGCTGTTACCAGATGCTTATGTACTACCTGTAGTTACTATGGCACATGGTCCAGCTCACCTAAGTGCAAAAGGAATATGTAAACTTCTGGCTCCAGTGTGGCAAAATGAGGGGATCCCAAAGTGTGCAAATAATGTAGTAAAACATTGTATTGTTTGCTTGATGTACAATCCGGGAAAGGGAACCCCAACTCCAGCAGGTCATTTTGCTCCTCCAACATATCCATTTGAGGTGTTGCAGATCGATTATATTCACATGGAACGATGCAACAACCTCAAATATGTTCTGGTGGTAGTATGTGCTTTTTCTAGATGGGTAGAAGCCTACCCTCTGAAGGACAATACTGCTTTATCAACTGCCAAAATACTTTTGAAAGAATTCTTCCCTAGGTTTGGTTTGCCGCGCATTGTCTGGAGTGACAATGGGAGCGAATTTGTGGGTCAAGTCATGCAAAAAGTTTGTACAGGTCTTGGCATAAAACAGAAGTTCCACGCGGCGAATCACCCACAGTCGGCTGGTTTAGTAGAATGCTACAATGGAACCTTGAAGCTTAAAATTGCTAAGGTGCAAGCTAGCACAGGACTTAATTGGCCTGATGCTTTACCATTGGCTCTTCTGTCCACCAGAACAGCAGTACACTCTCGTTTGGGGCTTAGCCCTTACGAAGTGATATTTGGTCGCCCAGCTAATGTATGGGGAGTTCCTCGCCCTAAGAAATACTCAGACTTGCCATACCCGATGTTGATTGACTACTTGCATGACCTTACAACTAAATTGCGTGTTCTTCATCAACAGGTTCAGAGTGCTCTACCAGAGGCTTCCACAGACCCAGGTCATTCCATCCGACCAGGTGACTGGGTCTGCACAAAAAATTTCCAACGACAGAGAAATTTGGAGCCCAGATGGAGAGAGCCACGCCTGGTTCTTTTGACCACAAGAACAGCAGTTAAAGTCGAAGGAAAGAAAAACTGGGTGCATGCCGTGCACTGCAAGAAAGTGCCTTTGCCCTTGCCTTTCACCTCAGCTCCCCGTGTGACTGTCTGGAGTGAATGCAAAAACAGCCCAACTGTCATCCTTACCCAGATCTGTATTCAGCAGAAAGGAAGAGGCACAGAATGATTAAGCAGGAAAATGTGCATTTTCTAAATGTGACATGTCAAACTCACAGTTCAAAAACCAACTTCACCAACAGATGTATTTTTAAATTGTGAGTTCAGAAACCCAAAACGCGCTATAACTCTATCTGCTCCCAATTACACTTTAAAAATATTTCAAGGCAATCGTGCGTTACCCTGTGGGAGAGAAAGGCCTTGCAATGGTGAAAACTGAAAATTAGCAGTGTTTCACTATCAGGACATGGAAAACACACCAGTACATAACCTACCTTTTAAATACACTGTACCATGCCCATGGGGGTGTCTTAGGCCTACAAAATGGGTGCCTTGCATGTACTAAAAGGGAAGGTTTGGGTCTTGCAAGTGGGTATAATTGCGAGATTGACATGGCAGTTTAAAACTGCACACACAGACATTGCAGTAGCAGCTCTGAGACATGTTTGCTGGGCTACTCATGTGGGTAGCACAATCAATGCTGCACGCCCACTAGTAGCATTTGATTTACAGGCCCTGGGCACACACCTGCACTGCACTAGGGAGGTAGTTGTAAATAAAATATGCATTCATGGAGAAACCAATCATCAATATATTTTAGACAAAGAGCATATGCACTTTCGCAAAGGTTAGCAGTAGTAAAGTATCCAGAGTCCTAAAGTCAACAAAGACAGGTCAGGCAAATAGGAGAAAGAAGGCAAAATGTTTGGAGATAACCCTGCGAAAAGGGCCATGTACAACACACAGATATTTAGTAATGGAAACACCTGCAATTTAAGTAATTGAAGCTATGAAAGGACTGTAAAGCCTCAATGAGGCTATATTAATACAAGGAATAACTATTAGTTTAGCATGTGGTGGCACTTTCTCCAAGTCAGCACGTCACAGAAAGAAAGGAATTTCGAAAAATAAAGGGCATAATGTATCAAATCTGGATGATGGAAAGGTGCATCAGCGCCCTCTCATAAATACACACATGTATGCAATGATAAGGGCAGGGAAGTGGCATTTGCAGTACAGAGTTCAGGAAATGACAGGTATCCAGCAAGTCCACGCACTCAAGGAAACACCGTAAACCTTGTTGATTGATTGTCCGGTGTATTACAGGATGGTAGGCCCAGAAAACACAAACGGCGCTGAGATCCTAGGCAGTTAGCATCACACTGCCATCTACTTCGATTTTCTTGTAAATTTACCGTAAAATCCATCCATAATTCACGCTTAATATGCTATAGTAAACACACGCTGGTGAGTAGTTTTTAAAGAGGCTTGCTAATGGTGCTGAATGTCAAAGACTTGCTGGCTCGTTGCAGTGGTATTCAAAACTATATGACATTGAACATAACTCTTGGTGACGTAGAGGCGATTTTTGTGTTTTGATCTGCAGATAAGCATACCAGATGCAGTGCTTACTTTGTAAAAGAATATGTGCCGCGGACCAAAGTTTTACTCAGAAGCCCACAGCCGATGGTCGCGATTTCACTCACCGGGGCAGAATAATCTTGATTCCGCCATTTGCCGCTTTAATTCACCACTCCCTGCCTCTTCATATCGTTTTTGTGTCTAAAACATTTATTACTTTTCCGGATGAAGGATACAGTACATCATCACCTACAGTGTTTCCATTATATAAAGAGAAAACAAAGAAACAGCACAACCGCGGTGTAACAATAACGAAGCAGATCTAGCATGACTAATTACACTAACCAATTGAATAGCCTAATTGATATCATCAGTGAGGTAATTGCAAAAAACAGGCCCAGATGTCCAAGAAGAAAAGCTTCGACTGGTCATTCAACCCACAGTTAAAGTGTTCATATGCCACACCTCCAGCAGTAGGAGCAGGGCGCCAATTTCAGCTGAAAGAGATGCTCCAAAGATCAGTACCAATAACTGAATTTCGTCCTTGACTCTTGAATCCCCTGTCATGGTCAGCCAGAAGATGCACCTCTTGTGTCGGGGAGTAGGAGATGTCAGGTCATTGTTGCCACCGTAATGAAATAACTGGCTCCAGTGGGGCTGAGAACAGCCTGTTGATAAGTAAGTCATACTGTCCTGGGATGAAGCCGTATGCCTATCTTCGACATCGATTGAAAGCAGCCTCTTTTTATCATTTTTGAAGCTTCTTTTTCATCCACTCTTTCTCTTTTTGCAGCTAGTTTTCTCGTTTTCTGTCCTTCTGTTCCTCTTCCTTCCTGCGATTCACGTTGTTCTCTTGCAGAAGAGCACCTTCTCTACTAGAATATGGCACTGTTTTCCTTTCTTTCTGCACAGCACGGGTCAGACTGACAAGTACCAGGAAATGCACTCTTGAATCATAGTGCCTCGGATAAAAAATAGGCAAACCTGTTTATCAATAATACCTCTTAATTGTAGGAAGATCATTCACTGTGTGATTTAAACCTTCGATTTTACCTCCAATCAAGGCTCCCCATCAGGCTGCTTGGCCACTGGACTTCACCAGTGCTTTAAATAAGAAGGTCCTATCAGAGACTCTGTACCTGCAATCTTTTCATTTGGAAGGGATATATATTAAAAGCACTGCTACAACTCTTTTAATAGGAGAGTACCCTCACTTCTAAGCAAAAAACAGGCGCTGTGGGACAAGGAGCACCTGCACTTCTATTTCTTCATTTCAAGCACTGGACTCCCCCATCCTCCCTCGCCACCAAACATTTTCTAATTTCCGCTGATCACATGACAATCCTCATAACTCACTCCTACACCATATCCTAATCTGAGTTCCAAACTACTCTTTCCACTACCTTTCTCTTTATGTATCGGTGTGTATGTCAGACATAATTATTGTGGCCTACATATTGTCTACAAAAATATTTTTTTTACTGGCCATATGTTGTCTTTTAAAATACCTCCAATGTGGACACAATATTATTGTCCAGCTATACTTAGGCCAAGATACTTTGGTATCAGACCTCTGTATCATTCCTCCATTTCTTCAGCACTGTGTGCATTGGCAGGTAGGTTCATGACAGACAAAGACCCCATTTATTAGTCCAGTGGATCTTGAACTTTTGACTTCTGTGGACACCACTTAATCATTGCTGGAACAATTTGAATCTGGGAACCCACACTGAGTCAATACTGTAAGTTCTGGACCCCGACCTAAGCATTTTTGATGACTTGAACTAAACAACAATGCACAAAAAATAGAAAGGGTTTTTCTAAATTTAATTAAGTCCACTCATCCTCCATACTGTATTCTGTTTGATCCACTAGCTTTGTGCCTACAAATCATTCTGAGGATACCAATTTCATTTTTACCATTCAAAAATTCCTTACATTTACTGATTTTTAAAAATATTTTCAATTGTACCTGTTGGACTTTTGCTTATGCAGGGTCATCCCCAGTCTTTTTCGCCTCCTGCCTCCTATTTTTTTCTGACATGTTGCTGTTGGCTTTTCAACTCTGAGCACTTTACCACTGCTAACCAGTGCTAAAGTGCATATGCTCTCCTGTTTAAATTGTATGTAAGTGGTTCATCCATGATTGGCATATTTGAATTACTAGTAAGTCCCTAGTAATGTGCACTAGAGGTGCCAGGGCCTGTAAATCAAATGCTACTAGTGGGCCTGCAGCACTGGTTGTGCCACCCACATAAGTAGCTCTGTAATCATGTCTCAGACCTGCCCCTGCAGTGTCTGTATGTGTATTTTTACACTGTAAATTCGACTTGGCAAGTGTACCCACTTGCCAGGCCTAAACCTTCCCTTTCCTTACATGTAAGGCACCCCTAAGGTAGGCCCTAGGTAGCCCCGAGGGCAGGGTGCAGTGTATGGATAAGGTAGGACATATAGTAATGTGGTTTATATGTCCTGACAGTGAAATACTGCCAATTTCGTTTTCACTGTTGCAAGGTCTGTCTCTCTCTCATAGGATAAAATGGGGGCTACCTTTAAATATGATTAAAGTGTAGATTCCCCTAGAGAGTAGATGGACATGTGGAGTTTGGGATCCCTGAACTCACAATTTAAAAATACATCTTTTAGTAAAGTTGATTTTGAGATTGTGCGTTTGGAAATGCCACTTTTAGAAAGTGAGCATTTTCTTGCTTAAACCATTCTGTGACTCTGCCTGGTTTGTGGATTCCCTGTCTGGGTCAGTTTGACAGTTGGGTTGTTTTTCACCTCACACCAGACAGTGACACAAAGGGAGCTGGGGTGTGATCTGCATTTCCTGATTAGCCATCTCTGCTAGGAGGGAGGGGTGGAGTGGTCACTCTCATCTGAAAGGACTGTGCCTGCCTCTGACAATGCTGTCTCCAGCCCCCTGGTGTGTGTCTGAGGCCTTGCCTGGGCAAGGCAGGATTTCACAAGAAGGTGTGAGTCCCCTTTGAAGAAAGGTGACTTCAAAGACTAAAATGGGTATAAGAAGGGCACCCAAACTTACAAACTTCAGAAACACTTCTGGAACCAAGAGGAACCTCTGCCTGGAGAAGAGCTGATAGCTGAGGAAAACGTGCTGCCCTGCCTGTGACTGTGCTTTGTGGAGCTTTCCTACAGTGCTGCTTCTGCCAGAGTAAGAGGGCAAAGACTGGACTTTGTGTGCCTTCCATCTTGAAGAAGAAATCTCCAAGGGCTTGATGTAGAGCTTGCCTCCTGTTGTTGAAGTCTCAGGGATAGCAAAGACTTCTTCCTGCCAGCACCTGGAGTCTCTGGAGAGACCCCTACTCTGCTCTGTGGTGCCCTTCCAGTTCCTGGGACCCTGAAAGGAGAGGCTGGCAGCCTAAGGACAAAAATACACGCACCGAGCGCCGTGCGGAGAAAAGATCGACGCGAATCCGATCGCGGCTGAGAAAACGACACGACGCCGGTTCCGCAGCTGAGAAACGACGCCGCAGGAAACGCGACCGAAAAACCGACGCCCGGAGCAGGAGAAACGACGCGCAGCATCGCTGACGGAGGCTGAGAGATCGCACCCTGCGCCGCGGGACTTTCGGATCGTCGTGTGGCTGGCTTTTTCAACACGCACCGCCGTGCCGAGTTGTTTTCGACGCACACAGCCGTGCAGGGTTACTTTCGACGCACACCGCCCGTGCGGGGTTATTTTTGACGCAAACCAGGTACATTTTCACGCTAGCAGCGCTAGTGTGGTGTTACAACTACCTAAAGACTCTTTTTATTTTAAACCTTTAAAAAATCATAACTTGACTTGTGTATGTTGGATTTTTGTCGTTTTGGTCTTGTTTTGTCTAGATAAATATTTCCTATTTTTCTAAACTGGTGTTGTGTCATTTTGTAGTGTTTTCATTAAGTTACTGTGTGTGTTGGTACAAATACTTTACACCTAGCACTCTGAGGTTAAGCCTACTGCTCTGCCAAGCTACCAAGGGGGTAAGCAGGGGTTAGCTGAGGGTGATTCTCTTTTATCCTAACTAGAGTGAGGGTCCTTGCTTGAACAGGGGGTAACCAGACTGTCAACCAAAGACCCCATTTCTAACAGTACCTTTTACTTCTTTATTTATGTACACTTAATTTTTCTGTTATTATTTAATTTTTAAAGCAGTTGTGGACCCACTGAGTAGGCTTTGCAAACCCCAGTGGTCCCCAGACCACAGGTTAAGAACCACTGCACTAGACATTCAGTGTTAGTGACTGTGCAGTTATGGTGCACTTTCCAATTAAAAAGACAATTTCGGTTTATAAATTTGTGTGTTACCATTTGACAGATCTACACAAAATGTGCCTCTCACCTGGTTCATCTGGCTAAGTTTTAGCATGTCACATTTTGTGCAGTGCCGGGTAAAGGGAGAAAACGTAAAGGGGTTGTAAAAAATAATCATTTTTCAGTTGTACTCACCACTACAGCAAAAGCGACAGAACGAAACCACACTAACACTTGCTCCTTACTAAGAAATGGGACTTTATTTTGGTTTTGTGAAAATCTGATCACTACTTCTAGAGATGATTCTGTTGCAAAAAGGTGTCAGATGGTCTTCAGAGGATTACATATTTTAGTGGCTGAATTTGGGAACTAAAATTTTGGGAGCTTATTCTTCAGCATAGTTTTTGTACTTGAAAGGGTCCCTTTCAGTACAAAAACTACACTTTATTACTTTTTTCACTTTGTATGTGTGCTGTGCAGAGCAGCTCACATGCAAAGTTGGAAAAATGTGGAGAGTCTGAAAACGTGCTCCACGGTTACATCTGCTTCTAGGAGGGATAGTTTTTTTTATGCAAATCCCCATCTACCAATTCTAGCAGTTAGGGATTTGCATCAAAACGTAAGGGTGATTGCATTGGAATACTCATGTGCCACCCATGGAAAGCTCTCTGAGCGCAAAGTAGCACATAGAGCTAGTTCACGCTACTTTAACCAGATTTCCACAGCACATCCTGATTTGCTTTAGAAAGTACAACCACAAGACTTTGTGCAGGGTTTGCACTGCAAAACTAATGCAAACCTGGTGCAAAATCTTAGGAAATATATCATCCTGCTCAAGAGTGTGTTTGTGCAGGAATTGGAAACATGGGTCTAGTTGTAATGTGTTAACGGTTGGCGTGGGACAGAAAATAAACCTGGGCACCACAATAAAGGTGGTCCCCATTAGTGAAGTTTGTTAGATATACAAAAATGGCGACCCTGGTTGCAAATTGAGCAGTTTTGAACTTGTAAAGAAACGCTGTGTAAGTATTTTGCAAGGCATGGAAGTCAGCATGGATTTGAGCATCCTGCAGGTAAAGTTTGTTTATTTTTGTATATATATCAGGGAAATCAACATTACATCCGACTCAGCAGAACATGTACCAGCCAACAAGCAGCCAAAAAATGGCCCGCACACTGATCTCTCAAACCAGCCCTTCAGGCACTGCTGATTGCTCTATAGGCCAGTCGGACTCTGATAGGGGGCCCTAATATCCTGTTTACAGTACCCAGTGTTTCACTTGCCCCGTTTACCATTATAAAATATTCCCAGTAAAGTGTTCCACTGTTACTTAGAGCCAAATCTTTGACATACCATATTCAGTGCATATTTAAAAAAACATAAGTAGAAAATATTCTCAAGATTGTGCCTTTATTTATGCATTCCCCTGAAGTTCATTGCTGAGGTCACATTCATCAACATGATGAATAAGGTAAGTCGGAGGTTTTGAATTAAACGCTTTATTCGGAGGCTCGACCTGACAGTGCACTTTTAACATTATGTCCCAGCTCATTCATACCTATTCATATGCAAATAACTCCGACTGCATCAGCAGATACTCGCCACACTCACGCCAGGAAGGGAAGAATGCTTCGTGAGGCATTGCTATAGTAATGCACACTGGTTTATCATATTATATGATCCTGTATCAGTATACCATCCATGTCACTGCCACTTCTTCTTAATGGAGTGTGTCGTTCTTTGACAAGTTCAATTCAAGCCTCATTTACATTACATAGGGGACCCAGGAGATATACAGTACTTACAGCAGTCACATTTTCTAGAGCAAGTTCAAATGCAAAACACGACAATCGTATAAAGGTTATCTCTGCAGGGCCTTTTTGTTTGCACAAATGTCTGAGAAATGCGTAATTAACTGGATAGCAAGAGTCATGTACTTCCTGTTAATAATTTGTATATGCTTATGAAATGCAAAGTATGAAATAAAAACCACCCAACCAAACTGCAAAATGAGCTTCAGGATTATTTTTCAGTGCTCTCCACATATAAAACATGTTCTATACACTTTTCATGATATAGTGCAATTAATCAAAACTCAAAGTTTAAATAAATATAGGTAATATCCTTTCACTCTATACAATAAAATGAGGGATGATAAATCTAGCTGGATAAAAAGAACAGATGATGGACAGAATGCCGAACAAATCAAACATTCATCCACAGTCACAGATCTGGGTTTAATCCATCATTTTCTTGCTCACCATGGCCCCCTAGTTTTGACCCAGCCATATGCAAATCAGTCTTGACCCTAGCCCAATGGGAACAGTTCAACCCGAGCTGCCAGGCCAGTTTCTACTTGGACCAGAAGCAAGCATCCTGGGACCAGTTTCAGAGTATCACCCCTCATCAGACAGGCTACCTTGAATTTAGTGTCACAGTGAGCATGGGACCCACATCTGGGCATTCCCTTCTGACTTAGGGCAACAAAAGCTAAAAGAAGAGATAATGGGCAGAATACAGAAAAAATCAAACATTCACCCCCAGTCCCAGATCTGTGTTTTATCCTTCAGATAAAAAAATAGGCAAACCTGTTTATCAATATTACATCTGAATTATAAGAAGACCATTCGCTTTGTGATTTAAACCCTCCTATTTACCTTCAGTCTAAGCTCCCCATAATGCTGCTGGTCCACTGGACTTCAACAGTACTTTAAATGAGCAGGCCTTATCAGGTACTCAGTACCTGCAATTCTTTCATTTGGAAGGGATATATATTAAAAGCACTGCTACAACCCTTTTAATAGGAGAGTACCATCCCTTCTTAGAAAAAAACAGGCACTCTGGGACAAGGAGCACCTGCACTTCTATATCTCCATTTCAAGCACTGGACTCCCCCATCCTCCCTCTGCCACCAAACGTTTTCTCTTTTACATTGATCGCACGACAATCCCTCTAACTCACTCTTACACCATATCCTCATCTGAGTTCCAAACTACTCTTTCCACCACCTCGCTCTTTTGTATCGGTTGTATGCCATACATAAATATCATGGTCTAAATATTGTCCACAAAAATATTTTTTACTGGGCATATATTGTCTCTTATAATATCTCCAATGTTCAGGACACAATATTATTGTCCAGCAATACTTAGGCCAGGATACTCTGGTATCATACTTCTGTATCATTCACCCATTTCTTCATCACTGTGTGCCTTGGTAGTTAGGTTCCTGGCAGAAAAAGACAACATGCACTAGACCAGCAGATCATAACCTTTTGACTTCTGTGGACAGCAACTTAATCATTGCTGGAAACTTGGGATCCCCACTGAATCATTATTTGAATCCAGGAATTCCCACTGAGTCATTGCTGGAAGATCTGGACCCCAACCAAAGCATTTTTGATGAATGGAACTGAAAAACAATGCACAAAAAATAGAAAGGGTTTTTCTAAATTCAATTAAGTCCTCTCATCCTCCATTCTATATTCTGTTTGATCCACTAGCATTGTGCCCACAAATCCATCTGAGGATACCAATTTCATTTTTACCGTCCAAAAATTCTTTCACATTTACAGACTATTTTAAGATTTTCAACTGTACCTTTTGCTTCTTTATTTATGTACACTTTATTATTCTGATATCATGATTTAATTGTCAAAGCAGTCTGGGACCCCCTAAGTTGGCTTTATGAACCTCCATGGGTCCCCAGACCACAGTTTAATAACCACTGCACTAGACAGTCAGTGATACTGACTGTGCTGTTATGATTATGTTCCACTTTCCAATGAAAATACAATTTCTGGTTTATCAATTTGTTTGCTACCAATTGACAGATCTACACAAAATGTGCCACTCACTTGGTTCATCTGGTTAGGTTTTAGCATGTCACATTTTGCTCAGTGCCAGATAAAGCAATACAACTTAATGGGGTTGTAAAAAAGAAGTATTTTCCAATTGTACTCACCACTACAGCAAAAGCTGCGGAAGAGAATCACACTAAAACTTGGCATGAATCTAGATCTTTACTAAGAAATGGGACTTTACTTTGGCTTTCTGAAAATCTGATCACTACTTCTAGAGATACTTCTGTTGCAAAGAAGGTGTCAGATGGTCTTTAATTGATTACATATTTTAGTGACTGGGAACTAAAATTTGGTAATGAATATTTAAAGATATATGATTAGTTGATTAAAAGCTTCAGTTATTTTTTCCTGCCATTTTTAGTATACAAGTTTGCCTGAATAAAAGGGAGGCATGATGAGGATTGCTGAACTACTTAAGGAGAGAGCTAATGTGTGGAATGCCAGGTATTAGAAAAAATATCTTTTGACACCGTGAATTGGCAAAGCAGGCATTTTAAATTTGCAGGTTTATGTACATTTTTGCGGATATTTTAAATATGCAAATGCAAATTATGTGGTTCAGTTGCAATTTCAACTGAAAAATGCATTTTCTATGTTTATAGCTAATGCTATTTGATAACTGTTCACAGGATTTAGTGGGCATTTAGCATCTTTAGATTAATGTTGACCTGGCATGTTTCCTGGTAATACACAAAAGGACAAAGTTAAAGGGGAGGAGGTAAAATAGTTTGATTTGTTAATATCTAAAATACTGAAGAATGTGCAAGAGACTTCACGTAGCACATAGTTTGTGATGGACAGTCCTTGAATGAAGATTAGGTGAGATAAGAGCACAACATTTTTTGGTGCATTGCCATCATCTACTTGGTAGAATTGCCTCAGTGATTTTGGAGCTATAATTTCCACAACTTTGGTAGGAATTACACTTTTTCTGCTATTAAGGATCTAGTTAATTAGAATCGCCATCCCCTTCCTTTGTCTTCTGTTCGATTTTATTGTCAATGTTTTGTACCACTTAGCTACTATCCCAAGATGGTGCCAGATGTTTGCTTGGGAGGCTTGATTATTCCCCAAATATAGTGTCTGGTAACTTCCACCAATGTGGTGTTTTCCTGTTTCTTACACTAATTTGTCTCAACCATTGGCATCCTTGCCTCCAGTTATTATGAATACATGTATTGAGGACCTCTTTCCCCACACTTGAGGGTTCACCTAACTTTTGCCGCTGGAATTTGGCAACTCCCATTTTGTGGATTTATACATTTTGTATCCTTCCTAGATGGCTGCTGTCACTGTTGTAACATCCCTTTCACAGATTGATATGATATGCTATATGTTGCCAGTTATGAAGTGCATACGGTTCTGTTGAACTTTATTTACATGTGCCTGCATGTTTGAAGCTCCTTATTAGCAATGATACTCATAGAGTACAGCAAAAGACTCTGTAGCAAGAGCTAGAGCAAGCCTGAGAGTCTGTATGCAATATTCTCCTCTGAGAAAGATCTATTTTTCCCAACTGTTCTTTCCCTGAGACACTTTTATATGGGAAACAAAGATGTATTAGATTAGCCAGTCACAATAACATAAGAACTTCAGGCAGGAACAGTTTCCATCATGATAGCAAGTTTCAGCAAAGAGAGTTTTAAACACAAAACACATTTTGTAGAATCCTTTAAAGAAATAGGAGTAACAGGATTTTTTCTCGTTTGACTTGGTTTCTAAAAGAAAGAACACTTGTAAGTTTTAGGCATATGTGCATCAAATATCTTCCACTCACACATCTTCACACTAGAAGCCTATTTACAAATAAGCAAGTTTACAATTAATATAGCAAGTTTTGAGATTTAGATGCAGGTCAAGTGGTTAATAATTAATCGAAATCATAACTTTTTTTGTTGGCAAAGGAAGTTTGCATCATGAAAAAGGCCATTCAAAAGTCACAATTGGAACATTTCTGTTGAGCCAAAGCAGTTTGGAGTTGGCTAACATTAGCAAATTGAGCAAGTCAAGCAAATGCGTGTCATGCAATGTTTAGAAAATAAATTGTACGCTTGAAGTGCAGCATTTAGTTAGGCCTACATTTCACTCATACAGGTTACTAATTAAATGGATTTTATTTTTCATAAAATCTACAGCACTTGCTAACACTACCCAGATTAATACCACAATATTCAAGCAGTGTATGCTTTGACCTTTTATTGAGATAGTCTTGCCACTACAGCCCAGTAAATCTCCGCCACCTCTCTTTGATTCAGCCTTTTACATGGATCCATCCCACCCTAGTCTCCCTCCCACCCAAATCTGAGAAGGTCCACAACAAGGAAGGCACTCTTAAAATCAGTTAGGCAGACAAATATCAAATCCAATTTCTACTGCTTAAGATTTGACTGATCCTAAGCAGATTACTTTAGTCCTTGTAGTGGCCTCTGCTACATTTACTGCTGCAGCAGCACTCATTGGAGACTTCCAGTAAAATTATATTCACGCTCCATTGGCCACAAAATCAGGTTTTTTGTCACATCAAGTGTCTGGAGGGAGTGGGTCACATAGACAGTTCATCCTTAGGTTTCTGCCCAGGAAGGTACACACATCCTGGGAAAGACCTTTCTCATTCATACTTCTCATCACCAATGAACAGGAGCGGCAGCATCACCCCACTGGATTGAAGAAAAATAACAAATAAAATGATAACAATGCTGTGGTATTGTCATTTTATTTTTCCTGGGAGTAAGGGGGTGGGGTGGAGCTGGGCTGCAGCGAGTCGGAGGATGGCTGGAGGAGGGGTATATGCACCACTAAGTGTGTATGTCTGTTTGGCCAAACAGATATGCGCAGTTTGCCTATTCTCTACCCAGCTGTATTACACAGCCGGGAGGAGAATATGCACAGGCCCCCACTCCCAGTCTAAGTAGCGAAGCAGGCCACTCAGACCAATCACGATGCTGCTGTAATGCTGGTGACAGCAGTATTGTGATTGGCTGGGAGCCTGTGTGCAGCCGGGAAGAGGACGAGGAAGAAGGAGAGATGAACGTGTCTCCTTGAGAAGGTAAGTGCTTTTTTCATTTTTTTAAACACTCCCTCCCTCGCCCTGTCCTGCTCGCCTACCCCCGTTCAGTGGCAGCCGCCACTGCCAACAAACTCTTTCCATCTAACTCTCTGCCCCAAGGCACACTTTATGAAATACAGAAAAAACTAATTCAGATACCTATTTTGACAGGCCATTGCTCTGAAGCTTAACTGTCACTTCACATTTCTGTTATCTTTCTTTTAATGGACTCAGTATTTCCTTTATTCCTACTCAATTATCAAAGTGCTCTGTAGCACCTTTATGAGGTGCATGACTGCTATAAAAGTATTATAAATTATGTAAATAAAATGATTCTTCAAACAATTACATTTCTCACTCCACAAAAGCAAGTGCCTGTCGAAAATGCAATGTAATCTCATCCATCTTAGAATATGAATATGAGATGTATGCTCTTTGGCCATTCACACCACAGGAATAAAACTAGCAATCCTAAGGGCTAACTGCAGTACTCAAAAATTGAAAATAAATAAAATATAAAAAAGCTCTGCACCCCTTCCGTTTCTCCAGGACCACAAAAATATTTATCAATCAGCTACAAAGCAAAGGATTTTCGGATTGGCCCAGGAATGGATTTCAGGCACTCTCTCAAATAATACTAACTTTCATTGTACAATGAGTCCAAATACTGTCTAAACTGTGCAGATTAAAAAGATAACACTGCTTTCTACATGGCAGCCCCTTGAGAGAGATAGAGGCATAGTTAAAATATTTCTGACCTCTGTCATGTGTTCGGGCTTAGTGTACGATGATACAGCACTGAGCTAGATTTGAAGCCAATATGCCAAATCTCATATGCTATGCACGAATAGTTAGTATTGTATTCAACACCAAGGGCCTTATTTGCAAGAAACGTGTGTATGGGAATTGATGCGCCAGTTTGTATGAGCCAACCCTGGACACCCTAACGATGCCATGGTAGCACTGTATTTTAGATACAGTGCTCCATGGCACCCGTTTCCATATTTGCATCAAAAATTCTGACGCATCTGTGGCACTAAACCGATGCATTGCTGGACAAGGTACAGAAAAATTACGCTACTCCAGCAATGGAAAGGGGGGGTCAATGTAAAAAGGCTTAGCATTACTTTAATGCCTGCTCTGAGCAGGCATGACGCTGTGAAGGTGCAGTAAAATCTTGTAGATTTCAGTGTGCCAATTCTGCGTGGCTTTTAACTGGGGAACACCTACTTTGCAAACATTATACTTGACGCAGGTATAATGTGGCACAATACTTTACAAACTGGCACAGTGGCCCCACTGCACCAGTTTGTAAATGTGGTGCAGTGTTGGCAACTGCTTCAGCAGCTCATGGGCTCGTAAATAAGCCCCCTAGTATTTTGAATACATTTGCATATGAAAGGCCCCGGAATGAGGGAATTACATGGTAGAACCTGCTCGGTAATACAGGGACCTACGTGCTTTTCCCCTTTTATTAAACTGGAAACTTGTAATAACATGATGCAGGGTAAGGGCTATTATACCCAACAGTAATTCTGTTCCAGCGACCCTGTACTGGGCAACTCTAAATCTGCTTCGAAACAAGGGCATACTTAACCATCAGCTCCACCAGCTTTGCGGGTGTGTCGATTGGCACATTCCATTGTTCTTTATGGCTCTTTATAAATTTGAAATGTGACTCTCAAGTCGCAATATAGAAACAGAAACGAATAAATAACAGAAAGAAAATGTCATAAACTGTTGCGTGGTGGAGGTCAAAGGGTGACAAAAGAACCTAATACGGTGCTGGGAAAAAGAGGAATTATGAAAATCCCAATGAAGCTATGAGCGGGAAACGGAGTGAAAATGCGAAGGTAGGGGAAAAAGCATGCAAAGAAAGATGGAAAGCAAAGACAAAGCATGAGGGCAAAACGTTGTAAGGAATGAAAGAAAACGGAAAGAAGGAAATAAAATGGAAAGGGAAAAAAGAAGGAAGGAAGCTTTCCTTGGGAAAACAGTTCCACGGGACCATCTTTGAAAGGGATCATCAATCACGTCACCCCCACGCACTCCTTCCCTTCTTTTCTTTCAGCAGAGAAGAAAGCTTCACTGGGTCTGTAGTCAAGCTTTTGACATCACTAATAATTTCAGTAGAACTCTCATTAGGAATCAGTAGCTTATTTCCTTGCACTGAAGTTTTTGTTTCACATCAACATTTATTTAAACTCGCACTATTCTGGTATTGTCTCCATCATTGCTGCTTTCACTTGGTGGCTGTTTTTTTTCAAGTCGGGTCCGATTTTTTATTTAATTTTAATTAAAATTATCTATAATATTTTTTTATTTTTTACTTCTTTTTTCGTGCTCCATCCATCTTTAGATATTACTTATTCTTTCTGAATTGAAAAGCAATGTGGATTATCTTGAGATGTGACTTCACACTGCGTGCTCCCCCGTACCTGTCATTTTAATCGTGGCTTTGTTTCTTCTTGATCTTTTCAAGTGCTTGTCTGCATTTCCCCTCATGTTCCACTGTGTGTTTTTTCATGGCAGTTCCTTATATTTTATTGAAATGGTATTAAGCCTAGAGGCTGTCCTTTGTCAAGTCATGGTTTATTGAATTAACTACGCATTCAAATCAAGAATACTTACTCAAGTAAAAGGCCTGCATAACATATTATAACTCACAAATGAGATCAACAATTAGAGTGAAACCACAAAAGTGAAATCAGCTCCATGCCATCTTGACCACGGCTACTTTGTTGGGAAAGCTAGAGCAATGTGGTGTATGTGACAAAAATTATAGAGAGCCTTACAAATTCGGTATTTTGTGGCAGTCTGCTTGTTCAAAAACATAAAAATGAATTTTGCTCAAATCTTGCAATCTGGAAAGACCACATGGCAAAAAAACATACGGGAGACTGCTCCATTTTAAGAAGGTTTAAAAATGTTTTAAGTACAAGCACCAATCGAAGAATAACTTTACTAGTGATTGCTGCAGTTAATAGGAAATCGCTGTTATAGTCACATTAACCAGAGTGATCAGGCAAAGCAGCGACCAATATTGTTGTAACAGGGGCATAACATCATCTGTATAATGATGCATCCCTTTTACCTCTTTAGGGGTAAGAATACAAGACATACTTAGGTGATTTGTGATTATAAAATACATTATTGTAAGCATAAATGGGTGACATGGGCATTTTTAGTTAGTCGTAGCAGAGGGAAGTTGAGACTATCAATGACCTGATGACTTTGGTGGGGCTTGACTGGGCAGTTTTGCGACGCTCACACCTGGGTAAGGAAGGACAGTTTTTGTGAATACTCACGCCATACATACTGAGTCATGTCTCAAAATATGACTGAATTAGTGAATGGTAGTGCGCACAATCAAAGTATTGGCGTAACGGAACTTGAGGCGACCGCCCCTTGCAAAGTACCTGGAGGGCCCGCCTCTCCCTGGACCCAGGCAGGGGCCTGCTATCGGTGCACATTGTACTGTGCTGAGGGGGCCCCCTCGAGCTCGCCCCCCTCTGCCCCACAGGGGGTGCGGGGGCCTTTGTTACGCCACTGATTCAAAGCATGCAATATGCACGTGATAAATATATAATAATTGCCTGCAGCAAATAAGAACATAAGATTAACCATGATCAGCAACCAAAGGTATTGAGCATTAATTAATCTGAACCTGGAACAGAAGAATTCCTGGCACACAACCAGGGAAAACCTTTGGGTTGTATACAATAAAAACAACAGTCACTTTGCAAGTTCAGTGGAGCAGCAAACCTTTAACATTTAGACAAAATGGTCTTTATCGGTTGTGTTTAATGATTTGGTTTTGCAGACATTCAGAAGTAGTTTTAGAGCGAGCGTTAGTTGTGAACAAGGGGTAAAATGCAGTTTTTGCAGTGCTTAATATGAGCCGATTGTTTGTTGTGCTGGACACTGACACTTAGGCCCATTTTATACTTTTTTAGCGCCGCATTTGCGTAGTTTTTTGACGCAAAATCGGCGCAAACTTACATAATACAATTGTATTTTGTAAGTTTGCGCTGCTTTTGCGTAAAAAAATGACGCAAATGCAGCGCTAAAAAAGCATAAATATGAGCCTTAATTTTCAACACCAGCATTTATTGCAGTCTGTGCTGTTCATCTACTCTAGCACTGAGCACAACACCAGTTGTTTATTAATTCAATATACATAAAAATGACTAATATCTGCTGATCAAGCCCTGCTCATGGCTTTGAGGACCTGGAATACTCGGAATTGGTTAGTAGTTTTTTCACAAATTAAGTACTGAGTTTTTGTTCCCAATTTTAGACTTTGTTGAATGGCCCAAGTTCAAAAAGTGTTAGTTATGGTACAACCATTCAATGAAGGAGCCCCCTCCATTCTTAAGGTTTAACAAGTGTTTTTTTACCAAACTTAGGTGATAGCTTTTCATTTGTCCAGACCTGAATTAGCTGCTGCACCTACAACTTTGTGGAATCTGTCCTGGGTCACAATGGAAATTACATTATCAGGTGAGAAATACAGTAACGGATTAGCTTAATTATAAAGGCCTCTCGTGGGCCAAAAGCACGATTCTCATCCCAGAAGAGTCTCAAATAATGTTTGTGAGCTTAGGAAAAAGAGTAGCTAAATATAGTGCAGGTTAGACCTGAGATTTTGACTCCAATAAAAACTATTTATCTGCCATAGACCCCTACTCAATTCCATTAATTGGGTGAACTTCATGAGAACGATTGTTTGAGCGTTCTTTCTTAGCTTGAAGAAAACGGTTGTGAGTGTTTTGGATTCAGCAACATACACCTGCAATCATGTGTTTTCAGCATAGGTACTGTGTAAAGTTTTCGGCAGTAAGTTGCTCAGCTTGTATATGCTCCTGGCTTCAATGCGAAGTAACTTCAGGGAGATCAGCATCGGCATGACATAATCAAACATTTGTTCTCCAGGCACTAATGTTGCAGCATCCTGAACAGCGGTCTTCAAGGGCTCCAGGAGGATTTTGTGGATGCCTGCTAATAGAGTATTCCCATAGTCAATCCCAGATACCAGATAACACTGAGGACAAAACTACTACTTTACAATTATTGTGAGGGATAGCGGGTTAATCTGTCAAAAGAGTCAAACCAAAATAGTACCTTTGCCTAGGGATTTGTATTTCATCTGGTAGGTTTAGTTCCGAAAAGTCTTGGCACAGTAAATGCTTTTTTCAGGCAGTGATGGAGGGCTTGCAAACAAACATGGTAATTGTGTTGAGCCATGTTTGCGCTGGAATGGGGATTGCAGGGGGACATTTTTAGGAACATTTTGTGTGGGTTACATTTAAATACTGTATATTGATGAGTGCCTGGGCCAAGAGGCATCTTATATGGGTGGAGTTCTTAACATAAAGATGAAAAGAAATGTTGGAGAGATCTGGGGTGTGTCTTGTGGCCATAGATGGTGCTTAATGAGCATTGGGATTTAGATTCTTTGTTGTTTCGGAGGACCTCCCACCAACTCCCACCCCCGCCCCCTTGATGCAGTGACCCATCCTGTGGTGGGTTTTGGCAGCTGGGAAGCTTCAGAGAGGCAGGCACAGTGAGCTTCAATGAGGTGAGGAGTAACAATTTTCGATGCCGCCACACCAACAGGTCCCCTGAGGGGATCACTGAATCACACCGCCAGCAGAAGCTGAAGAGAAGCTGGGTGCACTGCTGGGTGTCCCATTAAGTCCAAGGGGCATGCAGGAGGAGCACCAGACAATTGTGGAAAGCTCTGAGCAGCTTGATGAAGGCTGGGGCATTGAAAGTGTCAGGAATGGCGAATGACAGATGCCATAAGAGGGTTGTTATTTGTGAGAGAGGGTAAGGCTGCTTCACTAAGCTCAGGATAAGAGGGAGGGGCTTGTATGAGGAGTAAGTAATCTCTGAGGTCCTGTGATTCCTCTCTAGAGAACTCTGCCAAAGCCTGCACCTGTGGTACCGATTGTAAATAAGCAAGGTCAACAGAAAGTTAAAATAAATGCCAAAAAAGCTTCTAGACTTTAGGAGCGAGCCAATTTGAAACCCTCATTTTCCAAAGGGATTATTTGTGCGGGTACATCTTCATAAGAAGGCTTAACAAGCTCAGGTGCTGTAAGAACTTAAATCACCGCCCCACAAGCCCTATGTATGGCAAAAATGGGAGTCCACACAAGCCCAGGAAGTCAAGGGGAGACCAGTGGGACAGTATATGTAGTTCCTATATCTTGGACCCTGAAGAAGGGTTCTAAGGACATAGGACTTCATTTACAAGGAACTGTAGGAGCTCAGAGCTGCACGAAATTTGGCAGCACTGCTCTCTGACATTTAAAAAATGCAGGGATGCGCCATATGTCTAATAATACAGTGGACCCCTGTGTGTTCCCTAGTGCTGGCACTAAATTTAGCTGCCTAGCGCCAAAGCAGGCACCCTTGCACCAGAGTGCAAGGGTGCCTGCATTGCACTGAATGATTGTATATGTGCAGGAAGGTGCCACTTCCTGCACATAAACAATGAATAATGGTGATTTGTTACTTCTAAGTGTGCTACAGAATGCAGCACACATAGAAGTAGCAAATCATCATTATTTAATAATTGTTTATGTACATAAAGGCACATCTTCCTGCACACAGAAAAAAATTAATGGTGTTTTGTTCTTTCTATGTGTGCTGCAGAATGCAGCTCTCATAGACAAAGCAAAAACGAGGAGAAATAAAAGCATTTATCCTCATTGTGCCGCTCAAACACCACCCTTGGGGTGACTTCAGTTTTTGGCACTTTCTTAGGTTTATGATTTCTCCTAAATCTGGGGCAGTGTAAAAAGCAATGGGTTTTGCAGGAAATGCCCACAGCAACACCCATTTCACGCCCCTCTGCCACAGAAAACCGCATTGGGGGGACCCATGTTTACAATGCGGCGTTAAGCCACGCAAAGTGGCTTAGCACCGCCTTGTAATCAGGAGGAATAAATGATATTCTCATGGACTTGCAAGTGAGAAATTGGTTTAACCCACTTGGAGAGGTGGCCCCTGAAGATATCACCCCATTGAATTCAGAAAGAACAAAAGCGACAGCCTGCACTGTCCATACTAAAGTTGCCCAGGTAATGTGGCTAGAGAGGAATCCCTTACAGGACTCCATCACAGCAAGTCAAGACTTTCAGGGGGTGGCAGAAGGTTCAGGAGATGATTAGCGCCCTAAGAAAAGAAGTAAAGAGTAGGTTTACTATCTACAAATCAAACCAGAAACAGATCCAGGAGACATGCTTAAAACTAGAGGAAAAATTAGTGGGCTTGGCACAGTGCACAGGGACTCTGAAAAACAAAGTAGAAGAGTTAATTTGCAGAAGTGACCAAGAATATAAGGAGGTTATTCGACTAAAGCAGCAATGAAGGTTAGTAGCCCATAAACTGGTGAGAAAGGAAATCAACACCAGATGGAGTAATCCCAGAGTCCTAAAAAGTGGCTGGGGGATCAGAGGAAAGAACTATGAAGTTTTTTGTGGCCAGCATATTAAAAAAGGCCTTCCCCCAGATTGCGCCCTCTATTGACTTAATGCAAGAAATTCAGAGGGCACACAGAGACCTGTTTAAGCTAAAACAAGGCCGGGAAAAATACTGGGAAAAAGTTTGTTACATTTCTATTGTGTGATGTTAAAGAAGATATTCTGAGTTTGGGCCTTAAGGAGAAGTTTTCCCTGGCTCATGATCTCTACTTCCTCATCAGGTCTGATATCTCGCAAGTTACAGAAGATAGACAGTGGGAATTACGCAAACATATGGAGGAATTGAGGAAAGTCGGGGTAAGTTTTCATTTGATATTTCCAGCGTTCTTAAAAGTAATGTGGGGGAACAGGATGCACATCTTTTTTTAGGTAGAAGCAGTAGACAAATTTATTACACGCATTAAGGGAGAGGGTGAGGTAGAAAACACAGGGAAGTAGTTAGACAGGAAGAGGAGGAGCTCACATAGGCATTCATTGAGATGTCAAAAAGAAGAAATGGGAGGGTTTCCACGGGCGAAGGGTAAGATGGGAGCATGTGGGAAAAAAAGAAAAACAATTGGTGTCCTCAAGGAAACTGTTTGGTTAGAGTCAGTATAGAAAGATAGAAACTCAGAAATATGGTAAGAAGGGGTAATCAGCAGAATACTCAAACTCTCTCCCTCATATGTTGGAACACTAATGGGTAACAATGGCAAGGAGTCAGCGGTCGATATTGCAATACTTAAAGGAGTCAAAAGCACATATTATAATGTTACAGGAAGCTCACCTGTTAAGGCGTGAATGCCGAGAGCTTAAGTCAAGAAATAGGTGGGTGAAGGAGATAATAGCAACCTACCGACAGCGCTGCACTAATGAAGTAGCCATTCCAATTAGATCAAGTTCAGAGGTAGAACTTGTAAAGTGCAAATCAGATGAAGAGGGAGGTGGGTGTTGCTGAAATTAAGGCAAGGCAGAAGTTACTAACCCTAGCAAGCTTCTTTGCCACACATGTTGATGACATTGACCCATTGACTCAGTTTCTAGCTACACTTTTGTCCTTTCAGGGCCCTTCAATACTTGGGAGTGACTTTAGTATCCATCTTGATAATTCATTGGGCAGGTCATCACAATGTCTTCAAATAAGTACCCCGAAGATGAGGTCCTAACTTTTTTTTTCTTGAGACCCTTAACTTATGTGATGCCTGGTGAAGAATTAACGGCAAACACAGAGATTACAGGTTTCATAGTAATAAATGTGGCCATCTCTCTTGTTTAGACTATCTGTTCATAGATCAAAAGGAGTCAGACAGGATCTCAACTATAGGACAACTTCCAAGACACCTTACAGACTATTCTGCCTTACTACTAAAAATGAAGGACCATATTTATACTTTTTTAGCACCGCATTTGCGTCATTTTTTGACGCAAAAGCAGCACAAACTTACAAAATACAATTGTATTTTGTAAGTTTGCGCCACTTTTGCATCAAAAGCGGCGCAAATGCAGCTCTAAAAATGTATAAATATGGGCCTAAGAATCCAGACCAGAAAGGATGAGTGAGATGGACACTAAATAGAAAGCTTCTCCTTCAGACTGAGATAGTGAAAGAACTACAAAAGGTCAGGGGAAGGTTTCTGTTGAAATTTGGCCTCTGCCCCAATTAATGTGATTTGGATGCCTACAAAGCTTGGTAGAGAATGACCCTACATGGTATATCTGCTGCTTGGAACAAAAAGGGAAGGTTGAAGGAGGAGAACCTAGAAGGAGAGATCTCCAAAGTAGAAGCTGCTTTGAAAAATAACATTGTGGAAGGGAACTCAAGAGAAGTGTTACGGCAACATTGGAGAGTGAGGCAGCAGCGTGAGGCTAGCAGGATTAGGAACTACAAGTATGGGGAAAAATGAGGAAAATTGCTGGCATGGAAAGCAAGATCAGAAAGAAGCGGGAACCACATTAAGGATGTTCATGATTTGATGACAGAAGCCACTATAGTAAATAGTGAAAAGATTGAGCAGGAGTAAATTGCTCTTGTGAAAGAGGTGGTCTCAGCATGGCTCAATCTGTCAATCAGTTTAATTCCATTCTTTTGAGCAGTTCACCCATACCTGAGTAAAGGAATGAAGCCACTATTTCCCTAATTCTGAAGCCGGACAAAAGTCCAACAGAGTGCAAGTGGGACCATCCCATCTCTCTGCTGAAATACAATTCTAAAATGTTTGCTGCTATTTTAGCAGCACGGCTATGCAGGATAGTGGAGGAAGTCACACATCAGGACTAGGAGGGCTTTCTCCCTGAAAGACACATATAGGAATTAATGCACTGCCTTAGAGGTTCTATAGATTTACCAGTGGCAACAAAATCTCCATTCCTGATTATGACACTTGACACTACCAAGGCATTTGACAGAGTGAATTAGGATTACTTAATAACAGTTCTGAAACGTGGGAGTACGGGAACCTGTTTCTGAAGGAGATTCAACACCAACATAGCTGTGCGAAGGCCTGGGTGTTAATGAATGAAAGTTTTTCCTCTCCAGTTAAAACAGAGAGGGTTACTAGGCAGGGGTGCCTGGTTTCTCTGCTTCTGATTGATCTCTATATAGACCTCTTAGCTCAAAGTTTGGGAGCAAACAAGGAGATTATGGTGGTCATTCTGACCTCGGCGGTAAAAGGCGCCTACCGCCGGTCAGAAATCCTCCATAATCCCGCCGCGGTCGCGGAAACCCGCCACGGTCATTCTGACCCGCAGAAGGCAAACCTCCGAAAATCCGACCGCCACAACAGACCGCCAGACCAGCGGTCGGCGGAAAGGTGGAGGTGACAAAACCTCCACCGTCACGCCAACAGAAATACGCCCATGCCATTACGACCCACGAATCCACGCGGCGGTCATTCAAACGCGGTATTCCATTGGCGGGACACACCGCCGCGGTCAGAATACACACAAACGAACAAAACCCAGCCACATTGGACGATTTGAATCCCACACACCTGATACACATACACACACCACTCCCACACACACAATACAATATAAAACACCCACCCACATCACCCACAAACCCCTACGCTAAAAAATTCGTAAAGAAGGCAAGAGCCAGACACCAGCATCCAAAAAATAACAGCCACAGCCACTCAACACCATCACCCACACACTATCCACACACAAAACAAGACACACCACCACACTCAACTCACTTAAATACACATACTCCACCCCACACATCATACACACCACCCCATGGCACCCCAAAGACAACCCCGCTTCACAGACGAAGAACTCAGGGTCATGGTGGAGGAAATCGTTCGGGTAGAGCCCCAGCTGTTCGGCACACAGATACAATACACTAGCATTGCCCGGAGGACGGAGCTATGGCAGAGGATTGTCGACAGGGTGAACGCAGTGGGACAGCACCCCAGAAATCGGGAAGACATCAGGAAGCGATGGAACGACCTACGGGGGAAGGTGCGTTCCATGGTATCCAGGCACAACATCGCCGTGCAGAAGACTGGCGGAGGACCCCCACCTCAACCCCCACAATTCACATCATGGGAGGAGGAAGTCTTGAACATCCTGCATCCTGACGGCCTCGCAGGAGTCGGCGGAGGAATGGATACTGGTAAGTTGAAGCTTCAATACTGCTTCCCCCCCACCTGCATGCCAAATCAGACCCCAACCCTCACCCCCATCCTCGAACCCCACCCTCACCCCCACCCCCATCCTCACCCCCACCCTCACCCCCACCACCATCCTCACCCCCACCACCATCCTCACCCCCACCACCATCCTCACCCCCACCCCCAGCACACCTATTCCCCGCCAATGTCTCACCATCACAACCCACACATCCCAAAACCTAGGCCTGCATGCGTCCACTAAGCATGGACACCCATCACCAAAGCATGCCCAATGCATATACACATCCCCCCCACAAGCCACCCTCACCAAAGCCCCCACACACGAATGCCAGCACTTGGGGACACGAGAACCCACAGATACACCCATATGCCACACATTGAAACTATAACCATACCTCTATACCCCTGCAGGACCCGACCGTCAACACACCGCGGCGGAGGGGCCAGAATTATCCACACCCCCCACCCAAGAGGCCGTCAGCGATGACAGCAGCTCTGTCGACCTGGACACCGATGACCAGCCCGGACCATCGGGGACCTCTGGACAGTCGGTTCCCCTCACACAGGCCCAGGCCACTACAGACCCTAACCCCTCTGGGAACACCAGCACAGCTCCCACCCAGCGGGCCCATGCCTCTGTCTCCAGGGCGCGTCAATCTGCGGTGTGTCTACCACTACAGGGCACCCAGGATAACCCACCACCCCAACAACAACAGGGACCTGGGGGCAGTGGTAGTGGGCACACCGGCCAGGGGGCAGAGGCCCAGGGAAACAGGGGAACTCGGAGGGCAGCTGTGCGACAGGGGGGGGAGGAGAGGCCCAGGGAACCCACTCTCCACGAGGTCCTCACCACCATCATGGGAGCATACAACCGCTCCCAGGAGACGATGGCGACGGTACTGGCCCGGTTCCAGGAGATCCAGGCACTGCAGGAGGAACACTATCGGGGGTACAGGGAGGACATCAGAGCCATCAACACCACCCTGGTTACCATGGTAGGGCTGCTGCAGGACCTCGTAAACACCAGGGCGGACACTGAACAACACCCAAGGGCCCCTGCCACTAGCCTGGACCAAGAACAGCCAACCACCTCCGCCGGCGCTAGTGGACAGGAGGCCCCCGCACAGCAGCAGCCCACCAGACCCCCACCTCCTGCAGGAGAAGAACCACCCCGCAAGAAGGCCCTGAGATCTCGCAAGAAGACAGAGTAGGATGTCAAGACCCCCGCCAGCAATGGATACCACCTGATGTCATCCCACTGTCCCACATTGTCACCCTGTCCATCCTTGAACTGCCCATGCTCCATCTCTCCACAGGCCTCTGGACAATGCACCTGTGTGACTGTTACTCTGGACTCTGCCATGGACATTCCTTCACCATAGCCCCCACCCACTTGAAACCACCCATCCCATTTTGAGCACTTCAATAAACACCTATTTTGCACCAAAATATCTGGAGTCTGGCTGTGATTTCAATAGATTGTAATTGACATGACAGTGCAAATATGTTCTTGTACATGGTGAAGTCAACAAACAGCTGCCACAAAGCTGTAGTCCATGGGGAAACGAAGCACAGGACTCGTAGTGGGGACCCCAGATCTGAAATAGGGAGGGAAAAGCCAAAACTCAGTCATCATACACTGGGGCAAATAGACAGGCAGCAGAGATGCTGGAGAGTAGTTCAGATTTACTAAATTATCTTTGAATTGTTACCTGTGTCCTATTGGAAGTACTGTTCAATGATTCTGTCCCTGTTGTCTGTTTCAGCCCCGTCGTCTTCCTCCTCGTCACTCTCCTCAGGTTCCACCGCTGCCACAACACCACCGTCTCGACCATCCTCCTGCAGGAAAGGCACCTGGCGGCGCAAAGCCAGGTTGTGAAGCATGCAGCAGGCCACGATGATGTGACACACCTTCTTAGGTGAGTACATTAGGGATCCACCTGTCATATGCAGGCACCTAAACCTGGCCTTTAGGAGGCCAAAGGTGCGTTCGATCACACTCCTAGTACGCCCATGGGCCTCATTGTACCGTTCCTCTGCCCTGGTCCGGGGATTCCTTACTGGGGTCAGTAGCCACGACAGGTTGGGGTACCCAGAGTCCCCCACTAGCCATACACGGTGTCTCTGTAGCTGTTCCATCACGTAAGGGATGCTGCTATTCCTGAGGATGTAGGCGTCATGCACTGACCCTGGGAATTTGGCATTTACATGCGAGATGTACTGGTCAGCCAAACACACCACCTGGATGTTCATTGAATGGTAATTTTTTCTGTTCCTGTACACCTGCTCCCTGTCTCTTGGGGGAACCAAAGCCACATGGGTCCCATCAATGGCACTAATTACGTTGGGAATATGTCCAAGGGCGTAGAAATCACCCTTCACTGTAGCCAATTCGCCCACCTCAGGGAAAATGATGTAGCTCCTCACGGATTTCATCAGGGCAGACAACACTCTGGATAACACCTTCGAAAACATGGGCTGAGACATCCCAGAAGCAATTCCCACGGTTGTCTGAAATGACCCACTTGCCAAGAAATGGAGTACTGACATGACCTGCACCAGAGGGGGAATCCCTGTGGGTTGGCGGATGGGGGACATCAGGTCGGGCTCCAGCTGGGCACACAGTTCATGGATAGTGGCACGGTTAAGACGGTAGGTCAGGATAATGTGGCGTTCTTCCATTGTCGACAGGTCCACCAGCGGTCGGTACACGGGAGGATTCATCCGTCTCCTCGCCCAACCCAGCGGACGGTGCCTAGGAAGGACAACATGGAGCACACAGTCAAGCAACCCACAGGTACGTACTCACAGCTAGCACAGTATACGATTCTCTATGCAGTGAATGGCGTGTCTGAGTGGCTATGCAAGGCCTAGGCCTGTGTGACGCAGTTGAAATTGAGCCATGTGGGCCCTGGAAATGGCGGCTGCCTGACCTGTGAAGTGTGACAATGGGATGTGAGGTCAATGCGCTGGCGTGGCACACCGCGGCGGGCGGCGGGCGAAGACCGCGGCGCAAAGCCGCATTGGTTAACATTGAAGCCTATGGGTTTCAGGAGCCAATGGCGAAGGGCGCCGGCGGTGGCGGGACGCACAGCCGCGGTACGCACCGCCGCGGACGTGACCGCCATTTTCTATCTACTTATCCACTTGCGACTTGAACTTTCACAGGAGAGGACCTACACTGCAAGTGTTGCTGTGACCTCGGTCTGGAAGGGACAATGGCTGCTGCACCTGGGGAAAGGGCCCCTGCCTTCACTGGAGAGGAGTTGGAGAAACTCGTGGATGGGGTCCTCCCCCAGTATGCGCTACTCTACGGTCCTCCAGACCAACAAGTGAGTTTAATTCAATCTGGATTTGGGGACACTGGCTGGCTTAGGGGCCTGGCGGGGGGCCTGGCGGGGATGGGGGGCATGTTGGGCCTGGCGGGGGGCCTGGCGGGGATGGGGGGCATGTTGGGCCTGGCGGGGGGCCTGGCGGGGGGCCTGGCGGGGATGGGGGGCATGTTGGGCCTGGCGGGGGGCCTGGCGGGGGGCCTGGCGGGGATGGGGGGCATGTTGGGCCTGGCGGGGGGCATGGCGGGGGCCTGGCGGGGATGGGGGGCATGTTGGGCCTGGCGGGGGGCATGGCGGGGATGGGGGGCATGTTGGGCCTGGCGGGGGGCATGGCGGGGATGGGGGGCATGTTGGGCCTGGCGGGGGGCATGGCGGGGATGGGGGGCATGTTGGGCCTGGCGGGGGGCCTGGCGGGGATGGGGGGCATGTTGGGCCTGGCGGGGGGCCTGGCGGGGGGCCTGGCGGGGATGGGGGGCATGTTGGGCCTGGCGGGGGGCATGGCGGGGATGGGGGGCATGTTGGGCCTGGCGGGGGGCCTGGCGGGGGGCCTGGCGGGGATGGGGGGCATGTTGGGCCTGGCGGGGGGCCTGGCGGGGATGGGGGGCATGTTGGGCCTGGCGGGGGGCATGGCGGGGATGGGGGGCATGTTGGGCCTGGCGGGGGGCCTGGCGGGGGGCCTGGCGGGGATGGGGGGCGTTGGGCCACTGGCAAGGAAAATGCTGACAAACTTGAACGTGGTATTTCTCCCTCCCTGTACGTGTCACATAGGTCCGCGCCCATGAGAAGATCGGGATTTGGCGTGCCATCGCCAAGGAAGTCCGGACCCTGGGGGTCCACCATCGACGGGGCACCCACTGCCGCAAGAGGTGGGAGGACATCCGCCGCGGGACCAAGAAGACCGCTGAGTCTCTGCTGGGGATGGCCTCCCAACGTAGGCGGGGTGCCTGCCGTCAACTGAGCCCCCTGATGTTCCGGATCCTGGCGGTGGCCTACCCTGAATTGGATGGGCGCGTGAGGGCAGCACAGCAGACACAAGGGGGTGAGTACAAGCATTATCTACTCTGTTGTCGCGCAGTGGAGGTGTCTGGTTGGGGGAGGATGGCTGGGGGTCCCCCTAGGCCAGGGCGATATCTGTAGGCTGGGCACCCCCGTAAGCCCCTGTGTCCCCAGCCACCACCCTCAGTAGTTTGTCAGTACAGCCATCCCTGGGCCGTGTCATCCATGGGTGCAGTTGTCAACTCTAGGCGTGTAGGGCATGTTCCACGGAATGCGTAGCGGACCCCAAGTGCGCAACTTAGTGCAGGGGGCATCTGTGTCTGTCATGTCCGCTAACTGTACCGGAGATCCATGTACTCAATATCCCTTTATTTCTCTCTCCCCCCCCCTTTTTGTTTGTCTTTCTGTGCTTGTGTGCATCAGCATCATCAGGCGGAGGAGAAGTGGCATCGGGGCAGGAGGGAGCTGCATCTCACATGGCCCAGGAGGGCCATGCCACAGAGTCAGACTGGACCAGTGAGACGGAGGGCGAGGGGAGCTCCACGACGGGGACGACTGGAGCCTGCAGCGACACGGACACGTCCTCGGAAGGGGGCTCCCTTGCGGGGGTGGCACCATCCGTGCCCCCCGCCATTACAGGTACAGCCGCCACCCAGCGCACCATCTCCGCCCTCCCAGCAGCCCCTCAGCGTTCACCCCGTGCCCGCTCTGCCAGGAAGCCGGGCATCTCCTTCGCCCCAGGCACCTCAGGCCCTGCCCCTGTTACCCCCGCTGCCCTCAGTGAGGAGGTCATTGACCTCCTCCGAACGCTCATTGTTGGGCAGACTACCCTTTTGAATGCCATCCAGGGGGTGGAGAGGGAGGTTCATCGCAGCAATGCGTACCTGGAGGGCATTCATTCGGGTCAGGCTGCCCATCAGCGATCGTTCCAGGCTCTGGCCTCAGCACTGACGGCAGCCATTGTCCCTGTCTCCTGCCTGCCTCTACTAACTCCCTCCTGTTCCTCTGCCTGTCCCACCCACACCATCAGACCAGCCTGCACACACCTCAACACCCAAGAGAAGCTCATCCAAACATAAGCACCACAGATCACGCAGACATTCACACACGCAACATTCCGATGCAGACATGCCAACAGTCACTACCACCTCTGTGACCCCCACCTCCTCGTCTCCCTCCTCCCTCCCTGTGACGTCTACACTCACACCTCCATTCACCTCACCATCAGCCAGTGTTTCCATCACCAGCACACCCTCCACTCCAGTCCGCACACGTGCAGTCACCACCCCCACTGCCATTTACACGTCCCCTGTGTCCTCTCCCACTGTGTCTGTCACCCCCTCTTCCACACCACACAAACGCAGCCACCCACCCACCCAACAGCCATCCACCTCACGACAGCCTATCCCTCCTGCACCTGCACCCAAAGACAGCAAACGTGACTCACCTACAACCACATCCTCTCCCTCCACTCCCATTCCCACTGTACCTACCACTCTCCATTGTCCCAAGAAGCTCTTCCTCGCCACTACTAACTTCTTTCCTGACCCTGAGCCCCCCCCCTCCTTCTCGTCGGGGTAAGAAGAGCACCTCAGCCACCACCAGCCCTGCAGCCCCCTTGACAAGGGTGCAGGGGTATTGGAGCCCGCCAGCCCGCATGTCTGGATCTTCGCCCAGCAGCAAGGGGACAGGCAGCCCACCCCCTGGGAAGAGGAGCAGAAGGCGGAAGGGGCGCCGCAGGAGCCCGCCTTCTACATCCCCCCCGGACACCACCCAGAGACAGTCACCAGCCACAGCTCCAAAGGGAGGAAAGGGCCACAGGCCCACGACTAAGGAGGGCAAGGGCAGCAAGTCGGAGAGGTCAGGCAGCAGGCCTGCTGCCCAGGAGGAGCCCACAACCCCCATAGCCGCTGCCCCGGGAGGAACCGGCACAGCTGCCCCGGGAGAGCCCACCACCCCCATAGCCGCTGCCCAGGGAGGACCCAGCCCAGCTGGCCAGGAGGGCCCCACCACCCACAGCCCAGGTGGGCATTGAAGGAGCACCATCCCCGCTGCCCAGGAGGGCACCACCAGGCAATTAGCAGTTGGCCATAGACCGGCCGCCGTCTCAAGAACCGCTGAACTGGGCCCCGCCGTCTCAAGAACCGCTGAACTGGGCCCCGCAGTCTCAAGAACCGCTGAACTGGGCCCTTCAAGGCAAGTAGCGCTGACCTGGGCCCCACCGTCTCAAGAACCGCTGAACTGGGCCCCGCCGTCTCAAGAACCGCTGAACTGGGCCCCGCCGTCTCAAGAACCGCTGAACTGGGCCCTTCAAGGCAAGTAGCGCTGACCTGGGCCCCACCGTCTCAAGAACCGCTGAACTGGGCCCCGCCGTCTCAAGAACCGCTGAACTGGGCCCCGCCGTCTCAAGAACCGCTGAACTGGGCCCTTCAAGGCAAGTAGCGCTGACCTGGGCCCCACCGTCTCAAGAACCGCTGAACTGGGCCCCGCCGTCTCAAGAACCGCTGAACTGGGCCCCGTCGTCTCAAGAACCGCTGAACTGGGCCCCGCCGTCTCAAGAACCGCTGAACTGGGCCCCGCCGTCTCAAGAACCGCTGAACTGGGCCCTTCAAGGCAAGGAGCGCTGAACTGGGCCCTTCAAGGCAAGGAGCGCTGACCTGGGCCCCGCCGTCTCAAGAACCGCTGAACTGGGCCCCGCCGTCTCAAGAACCGCTGAACTGGGCCCCGCCATCTCAAGAACCGCTGAACTGGGCCCCGCCGTCTCAAGCACCGCTCCGCTGGGCCCCGCCGTCTCATGAACCGCTGAACTGGGCCCTTCAAGGCAAGAACCGCTGAACTGGGCCCTTCAAGGCAAGGAGCGCTGACCTGGGCCCCGCCGTCTCAAGAACTGCTGAACTGGGCCCCGCCGTCTCAAGAACCGCTGAACTGGGCCCCGCCGTCTCAAGAACCGCTGAACTGGGCCCCGCCGTCTCAAGCACCGCTCCGCTGGGCCCCGCCGTCTCATGAACCGCTGAACTGGGCCCTTCAGGGCAAGGACCGCTGAACTGGGCCCCGCCGTCTCAAGAACCGCTGAACTGGGCCCTTCAAGGCAAGAACCGCTGGCCCTTTGGCAGACGTGGCAGGGCAGGATCTATCTCGGGCAGGGCTGCAGGATGTCCTCTGGCCAACTTGCCTCCTCCAGTGGCAGTGGGGTCTGTTATGGACTGTATGGACTGTGGCTTTGCTCTCCCCAGGATGGCCCAGTGGGCAGGCCACCCATTGTATGGACTGTATGGACTGTGGCTTTGCTCTCCCCAGGATGGCCCAGTGGGCAGGCCACCCACTGTATGGACTGTTTGGACTGTGGCTTTGCTCTCCCCAGGATGGCCCAGTGGGCAGGCCACCCACTGTATGGACTGTTTGGACTGTGGCTTTGCTCTCCCCAGGATGGCCCAGTGGGCAGGCCACCCACTGTATGGACTGTTTGGACTGTGGCTTTGCTCTCCCCAGGATGGCCCAGTGGGCAGGCCACCCACTGTATGGACTGAATGGACTGTGGCTTTGCTCTCCCCATGATGGCCCAGTGGGCAGGCCACCCACTGTATGGACTGTTTGGACTGTGGCTTTGCTCTCCCCAGGATGGCCCAGTGGGCAGGCCACCCACTGTATGGACTGTTTGGACTGTGGCTTTGCTCTCCCCAGGATGGCCCAGTGGGCAGGCCACCCACTGTATGGACTGTGGCTTTGCTCTCCCCAGGATGGCCCAGTGGGCAGGCCACCCACTGTATGGACTGTATGGACTGTGGCTTTGCTCTCCCCAGGATGGCCCAGTGGGCAGGCCACCCACTGTATGGACTGTTTGGACTGTGGCTTTGCTCTCCCCAGGATGGCCCAGTGGTCATGGAGTCCCCTCGTGGATCTGGCGTCGTGTACTCAAGTGGCTGAGGTGCCCCCCCTTCCCTTCCCCCTGAGGTGCCTGTCCGATTTTCTTTCTGATGCCCCTGCAGTGTTCTCTCCGTGGAGTTCTTGTCGTGGGACTGGGCCTTGCCCCTTTGCACAGGAACCCTGTGATCCACGGACAGTGGTTGGACTACATTTAGTAGATGTATATATTTTGTATATAGTTTATTTATTTATTGGGATTACTGGTGTCCATATTTCAATATATCTGCCCGTTTATGATCTCTTCTTTTGGTCTTTGCATTATTTCGGAGGGGGGTGGTTTGTGGGTTGTGACAGTGATCTGTGGGAATGCATTGATGTGTGTGTTGTAGTGGGTGTGGGTGGGTGGGTGTGTGCCGGTAATCTTTTCCCTCCCCTGTGTCGTAGGTGCAGTACTCACCGATGTCTTCCGCGCCGCCGGGCGTGCTCCTGGTATATGAGCAGGAATAGGAGTGCGGGGATGACCTGCAACTCTGGTTCCATGCTGCCGGAATCTCGCGTGGAGTGCGTAGAGGTGAGCGTTTTCCTGTTCGTAGTCTGTTTCCGCCGTGTTCTTATCGGCGGTGCTCCCGCCCCGGAAAAGGTGGCAGATTGGTGGGTCGTAATAGGGTGGGCGGTACATTGTCTGCCGCCTGGCTGTTGGCGGGAACCGCCGCGCTGTTTGTTTGTACCGCTGTGGCGGGCGGAGTGTTAAGTTGGCGGGCTGTGTTGGCGGTTCCCGCCAGGGTCAGAATTGCATATTTTAGACCGCCGGCCTGTTGGCGGCTTGGCCGCCGCTTTATCACCGACCGCCAGGGTCAGAATGAGGGCCTATGTCCTTTGTTGTTGGAAAATTCTCCCAAAAAATAGAACTATATGCCAATAACCTTATTGTGTACACGTCAGAGGTAGAGAGTGTGAGTTCCAAAGTAGCAAAGGAAGTGAGGCAGTTCAGAGAATTCTTTGGGTATGAGGTGAATGAAAAAAAAAACTGAAATATTAACATGGAACTCTATGTGAAAGGGAGTGCAGCATAGAGAAGAAATAAGGTATCTGCAAGTCAGGATTGTGCCGAATCATGAGGAAATCATGACAGTCTATCTGAAAAGAGTTTGTAATGAGGTAGACTATGCCTCCAAGGAAATGAGGGAACGCCCGCTAATGATAGCACGGGCGCTATATTTGCGCCATCACTACCTGTATTACAGAAGGCGCTGCACAAGCATTTGTGACCCCTTCTGTAATACCAAAGTGCCAGGGGTGCACACAAGGTGGGAGCAAATGCCTGTTGTGCCTCTGAGCGCTTATGTAATAAGGCACCTGATTTGCAGATCATCATAAGATCGAATGTCCTTTACACAGTGTTTTAAAGCAATTGTAGGCTCTGGAAAAAATGTGTCTCTATCTGGAAATCTACATGGTCCGGCATTCCTCACTCCATTGACTATATCTTCTTTGGCTGGTATCTTTTTGAGACATGAGTATGCACATTTCCTAGAAAAAAAGTGTGGAAAAAAAATACTTTAAAGTAAGAATGTAGTTTGCAAGAGAGAAAATGAGTGGTGAACACACAGTTCAACCACATTCTACAAATGTTCATTTTACTGTGTAAATGATTTGGAGAAGGAAGGTTAACCATGAGCCAACCTACTTGCAGAATCTAAGCCTCTGCCTGACTCGTCTAACCCTTTCAAAATATGCATCGGACCTTGACCCTAGTCCGCAATGGGCATCTGCCCATATTCCCTGCTTTGGAAATATTAGCTGAATCTGCTATACAGCAAACAAATCATCTGTTGGACTTGGACCGGCTTGCACCAATAATATGGTGCATCCTGAGCTTGGTGCCATCGTGCTGCCTACTTCCACATTGCTTGGACTAAATGTGAAGGGCCTGTTGAAGCTTGATTGCCCCATCCTACTATTGCTGCTGTTTTTGCTCCATGTGAGAGACAAAGCTAGCACAAGTATGCCTGAGGCGCCATCCAGCCCCTTGAACTTTTGTACCCTCCCCATGGGAGCAGAGGCTGGCTGCTGAAGACACAACCCAGACAATGCTGGTGAGCACCAAAATCCACTGAGCTTCTCACAAGAGACTCAGGTGATGTCCGTGAGAGACAAGTGCAGATGCCTCAGTTGCGACTCTGCCTGGCGACCACATCTCTGCTAGACCCAGACCTTACTGTTTTCCTCTCTCGCTCTCTTGACCTGCTGAGTGCTGATTCAGCGCCTGCTTGCCAGTTAACCAGGGACCTCAGGTGGTTTCTTCAGAGCTTTTTGTCTTATTAGGCTCATCCACCACCCTGTGTCAGTCTCGTCACCAACAAGGTTGGGCACCTCCTTACACATGAATTCTGATACTTTTCTTGCCAGATACCAATGTCGTTAGTTGCAATTGTGTTTGTTTGGCTATGTGCTGTTTAGATTACCTTTAACCCCTAGAGTTGTGAGCCTTAACCAGTACTCATGGTATACAAAGTAACTTTTTTGCGTGAAGATGTTAGTTGTGCCGTTTATAGAATTTTAGAGCCCTTGAGCATTAGTGGTTGCAAGTCTAGTGTTACTGTTTATCATTTCCGTACTGTGTTCTGTTTTTAACACGCTTCTTCTGTTTTAGGTCTGGATTCTGTTATGAACATCGTTTACACCGGAAAGCTGCAAGCATTATAGAGTGTGTTTCCAGGGTGCCTGGTTACATTGCTGTAGGGGGTATTGGGATCTTCTTTAACTGTTTCTTTATGAGATTGGTGTTCTCATTTTGAGATTTCAGAGTTACATTTGTTTCATGATTTGTGTCTTTTCTGTTTAAAATAAATGGGATTCTGTAATAACTATAAAACGCTATTTCCCTAATTTTGTTATAACAGTGTACTTTTGACATAATCACCTGTAATAGGAAAATGATGTAGATCCCTGTTGTAATACGTTTTTACAGCTGAGTTGTGACATCACGTCTACTGCCTCAAACCAGCAGACATGTGAAAAGCAAATCATTAAGAACCAACGGACAGCGAGCTTTTCAGCTCTTTCTCCTGAGCTATTCAGCCTTGAAAATGTCCAGTCATTAGGGAAAAAGCTGACATTTATGACAGTGTGTTGATTTGTTTCACTGCTGGGGTTCATTAGAGGAAACCAGAGTCAAACTTTGACAAACAAAACAAACTATAAATGCGTTTAATCGGACATACAATAAAAGTGCTTACAATATATTTTGCAACCACTTTATGTTTTCAATACCACATTAATTTAGTCTGGTCATTTAAACCACAGCAATTGTTTCATAAGAAGTAGCAAAAGAACAGGATTTAAAAAAAGAGTTGGGCAAAGATTGTGACCTTGCAATATTAACAATAAAATCTGTGGAGCTTTTCACACACTTTCATGATATTTCGAGAAGGGGTCAACCTCATCTGGGTAATAGAAGTTCTGCACACTTTGAATCAGTGTTTCCGTGCTCATCTGCCTTATGGAGCTATTCACCTTAATGCCAGATAGAACGCCCCTTACAATCTCAAAGTCTGTCCTAATAATTACGAATTCTTTTATATAGTACTTATTGTGAGTTTGACATTAATTTTAAGCCCTGAAATAGCTATTGCTTCTTTCAATTTTACTAATTTACACATTTTGAAAGGATGAAAAGCAGACCTAGATGTCTCACGACTTGCCAGATAAACAGAGACGCCTGAAGCCCGCACTTAACTGGTTGAGCCCTCCTTTTGGCATGTTCTTAGGGGAAAACGCAATAGTTGGCCTCTGACGCCAAGAAATGTAAACGTGGTTGAATGTGTCTGTTATTTTCAAGCTACATCCCTCCTTGATGAACGTAGACCATGCCTTTAAATAATGTCATATTGTTCTGAAATGAGCCACAACAGATAGAGGTGGAATCTGGAAGAGACTCGTCTTTCTTCATATTTTTCTGATGCTGCTAAGCATTACAGATAAGCCCGTGTGAGCATTATCTTTAAACCCGAGCATGGCCTCAGGCTGAAAGCATTTTAATGAAAGACAGTCCAATGATAGACAACATAATCCAAATAGTTATGCATCATAATTGCTTTATCGCTCCTTGTGTAAGGCGAAATAAGCCTCCTTAAAAGAGAGAAGTCCCAATTATTTTCATTTATTTATGCAAAGTGAGTCATGCCGCTGATTCATTTATTTGCGGTTTTATCTACAGTATTTGAGAAATCTGTAACATTTTTAAGTTGAGGTTATCAGCTGAACATGCATGAGGAGAAAATATTCCTTAAACATATTTAAGACCCACATAAAAGGTATTAATTTAGGGGGTGAGGGTAAAAGCAGTACAGTTAATGTAATGATTAGCACTGAAATGCGAAAACAGACAAAGATTAACACAGCTAAAAAAGCCTAAAATGTTCGACAAGCCATATATCTTCAATAGCAACGATCATAACTAATAACTGCAACTCATCCATCAAGTTCAAGGTAGGTTAAAGAATATGCTGTGAAAATTGAGTTTTCGCTTGAATCGTTCACTGGCTGCAAACTGCTTGAAAAACGTGATTCTACTGCCACCTATTGGTTAAGTAGTCTTAGGAAAATTGTGTGTTCAAATGTCTCATTATTTCAAATCCATCTATTGAAAGGAGGGCAGGAAACTACATGCAAACAAGCTAAATTACAAATAAAACTTGACACATAGTTATTGAATTCAATAACTCACTTCATCTGATAGTGATCTTGCACACAGCACGACACTCCAAATACAATTTAGAATGTGTTACCTTGTACTTTTAAAATTATAGTTTGAATTAAAAACATACATCTCGTTAAAATCGTGAAAGATGTTATGATTGGCAGAAATAGGTGCTAGTTTCTCATTACAATTTTTGAGGAGGATAATGGAACGTGGGATTTATTTTCATTTTCAAGAAGAAGGAATAACATATGTCTAGAATAATGTCGGAAACAAGAGGAAGTTTAGAAAATATAATTACTCCTTCTCGGATACTGATTACAAGCCAGGCTGTAAATTCCGATTCTTCACAACAGTAGTTTGCACGCTGGTCGGAATTACTCGGGCTGCAATAATTATGGCAGCCTCTCAGTTATACTCTTATAAAACACGCCAGCAAATACCTGACGCAATATATCACGTCAGTATTCCCCGAAAAAACGCAACAAATGCGCATTGTTGTTATCAATGATGCCATCATTTCAGATGCTCTTAGGGATGTTATCAATGCAGTCAATCAACATGCCAAGTGATGTAAGATGCAAGGGGAGCTGCAATGCATAACAATTTTAAAGCAGGAGTTATAGTTACTTGGGATAACTGTAATTGATGAGTTTCATTGGCTTTGTAGTTTAAAACATAGGTGCATACTTACAAGGAAGTGGCGCAGCCCTGTGAGTCCCCTAGCACTGGCGCTAAATTTAGCTGCTAGTGCCAACGCAGGCATCTGTGCACCAAAGTGCAAGGTTGTCTGTGTTGAAGGGAATGATTGTTTATGTGTGCACAGGCAATTATTATTGGCCTTTTGCTCTTTCTATGTGTGCTGCAGAATGCCCACAGCAACACCCACTGCAAGCTCCTCCGCCGCAGAAAACTGCATCAGGGGAACATGTTTACAAGGTAGCGTTAAGCCACAGAAAGTGGCTTAGCGCCACCTTGTAAATATGGCGCAGGGCACAGCACCACTGGAGTCTCACAAAAAGTGATTCTCTGGTTGCGCTAGGGGCTTGTAAATATGCCCCATAATGTTTTAACTGACATTTTCAGCTAATTATAATGTCCCTTTAACATTTGTTTTTTTAGGGAAATTTTATTAATGTAAACTCAGCCGTTATTAAAATTCCTAATAATAGCATTGCTTTATCCTGTTTTTTCCAGTGAATATCTAAGGTTTTTTTTTGACGTAAGATAAGATGTCAGTCGCTATGAGTGGCACAGGATTGGCCTCACAACCAACCTGCCGTGCATGGCCAGGCCCTGCTTCCAACCCTCTTGGGCACCCCCGCCATATACAGTTTGGGTGCTAGCCTGCTTCCAGAAACTGCACCCAAACTCCTGTGGGCACCTACCCATCCCATCACAAATAGCCCACGGCCATGCATGGCGTGGGTTGGGGAGCATGTCCACTTTGTATATTTCACACTGCAGGGGATCCATGAAGCCAACAGATATTGAGATAAGAGCTGACTTGCATCCACCACATCAATAAATATGTAATGGCAGACATTTTAGGGCTTGAGGACTCCGTGCCCAGTCCTATAACAAAGTAAAAATTAAAAAACTAGATCTAGTAGGACAGTCTCAGAGGGACTATCCCTAGAAAAAATTGATTTTTCTTTCTTTTAATCAGCATCACAGATTGACAGAGAACCCTGGCACCTATTAAAAACAAAAAAATGCAATGGTTTCCTGCCTTTTTTTAAAAACTCCCCGGAGTGGTCCAGAGCCTGTGAAATGGTACATTGTTTACTATGGGAAAGTGTGAGTGCACCCCCCCCCCTCCGTAATCCCTAATGAGACCATAGGGACACCATCCCCTAGGGCTGAAATTTTTGAAAATTGGGAACGGGCTCCTATCCCCCTCCCTGACCTATGCCCCAGGGGCCCCATAGCAGGGGGCCAGTTCAAGGACAGGACTGGCTCACGGTCTGGAACCATGTTCTCAGGCAAGGAAACACAGAATTGCTGGCAATCCAGCAGTGGCAAAAAAAGCTATTCCTGTGGGGTGAAAGCAATGCCAGCTCCCACTGCACCCAGGATAGGTGCGTGCAGAGGAACAAGTAGGGCTGCTGCCCCCAACATGAGGTGGACTGGTGGAGTGCCTGGGATGGGCACCCCTATGTATTGGGAAGGGGCGAGCAGGTGCTCAGCGGAAACAGCATGGAACAATGGACTGATCACATAATTCTTTGGAACAGATTCATTGATGACTTGCTTGTATTGGCGAAAGGTACTAAGACTCACGCTGAAAGATTTGTGGATGAACTCAATGTGAATGATTTGGCCCTTAAATTTACAAGCAAGATCAGTCAGGCTGAGATTGAGTTTTTAGACAAACTAGTGAAGGAGGGAGATAGATTAATAACCACATTGTATAGGAAGCCAACAGCTGGCAATACCATTCTACATGCGGAGAGCTTCCACCCTGCCCCCTCATAAGAAGTATTCCTTTTGGCTAGTTCTACCGAGTAAGGGGAGTGTGCAGCAAAGAGGAGGAGTACAGTAAAGGGGAGGAACAAATGACAACACGTTTCAAACAGAGGGGATACTTGGATAGCATTCTGAGGGCAGTATTCAAAAGAACTAGGCTGAGTAAAAGAGAGGTAGTCCTCTTCACGTAAAACAAACATAAATCCAGTAGGAGAACCTAACCACTTATTACAACATACAACACAGAACTTTAAAGGTTAAGATTTGATCTTCAAAAGCATTGTCACTTAATTAAACATGATCCAGTAATTGGGCAGGTTGTGCCAAGCCACCCCCAAATGTGTTTCAGACGAGCCAAATCATTATTGGAACATCTGGTGAAGGGAGCCATTGGTCAAAATAAGGCTAAAAACATGTGGCTTACACCCAAGGAAGGTTTTAACAAGTGTATACAATGCAAAACTAGTAAATATGGAGAAAACCTCACATACATCAAAACATTCAATTGAAAAATCAAAGTAAGGGGGGACTTACATGCAATAGCAAATATATAGGGCCTTATTACGACCTTGATAGAAGGGTTTCCTTCATCACAGATATGACGGATATCCCGTCTATCATATTTCGATCTCCATAGAATATAATGAGATCATAATACAGCAAACGGGATATCCGTCACATTGGTGATGGAGGAAACCTCTCTGTCAAAGTTGTAATAAGGCCCATAGTGTATATACTGAGATGTTCATGTCCTAAGGTATATATATAGGAAGCACCACCTTGCCTGTACACAAAATATATTACAGCATGTTAGGGCAATAGCCAATACAATCGGAGCTACCCAGTAGCAAGGCATGTTGAAAATCTCTATGGGAGTGATGTGTCCCTGCTGAAATACAGCTGCCTAGCCCAAATCCCCAAAGATGTGAGAGGTAGGGGTAGAGAGAAGAAACTCAGGCAATTAGAAACTAAACTCATATTGGAGATGGACAACAAGGATCAACAAGGACTTAATGTAGATGATAAATTGCACACATGTTTGGAGTAACTGCCTGTTTTCTCTAGCAACACAGCCAGTGCCATGAGACAGCTATTGTATAGTTTTATTGATTTTTTTGTTTTAGTTTTTTTCACTAGTTAGTTTAGGTTTTAATTTAAGATTTATTAGAAGTAAGAAGAGCAGAAATGGGCCACTTGGGCTCTCTGAGGGTGGTGCTCTATGTCGTTTGTGCATAAAACTTATGGTAAGGTTGTCTGGTACTACAGACATATTGGTCTCTATGATGAACTTGGTAGATTGGGTGGTTTCCTATTATAGCAAACAATTATAAATTGACTAATGAAGCAACTATTAATTATGTATAGTATGGCAAGACTATTCTTGATTATACTTGAGAAAATGTATCTACAATGCCTTTGGAGGCATTGTGTTGCTATGAAACGCCAGTGAAAGCTGTACCTGTGTTCACAAATATCATCAATAGGAGCATGCCATTTAGTTGGCAAATCATTGATTCAAATGAACATAGGTATAATACCTTGTTTAATATTATTGAATCTGATTAGCCTACTTGGGCTATTCCACTGCTTCAATGCACAATTTCTGAAGGGCCACATGGGTAACATAGTCATTGTCTGTATACATTATTGATATATACCCTTGTGATCTAATTTATGAATTAAGAGGTGGTCCTAGGGATCACAAATGTAATTATGGATTTTGTTTTGTTATTGTACTGAGAATATGCTGTTCTGTTATTTATATACATCATTATCACTAATAACACCATATCTGCAATAGGAATGAGGTGCTGCAAGATGGCACTTGGGATATAGTCCTTGTTTACTTTTCATGTTTCACTGGCAAAGTCACTGAAAAACCCTACAGGGACATTATAGTTAGGCTCACATTTTAAATGTACAAAATCATGGACATTCACCTGTTATAGTCCTGTTATAGTTAGAGTTGTAGCCAGTAACTATAACTTGTGACCTAGGGTAATTATAACTTGCACCCCCGCCATGCATAGTTTTTTTTAATCAAAAATGTACTGCAAATATTACATAGATATTATCAATGATGTTGTCAAATATGTCATGAGTTCTGTAATTTGTAGGGTAGTTAGCAGTGCATGGCAAGGATGCAAGTTATAGTTACCTTGGGGCACAAGTTAAAATTACTTGTGATAACTCTAACTATACCAGGTGAATTTCTATGGTTTTGTATGTTTAAAATGTGAGCCTAACTATAACATCCTTATAACCTCTGCTTTTAAAGTGTTCCAATGCAACATCCATCAATTTTGACACATTCCTAGACTTACAAGGTTTTGTAAACCTGGAAATGAGCCAAAAGCCTACACCACCCCAGAGGCGGCGTAAAAGTGATGCAACAGGAAGAAATATCTTTCTTTCTCACTGTTTTTTCCTCTTTCTATGTGTGATGCATTCTGCAGCACATATAGAAGGAGGGAATCGCCTTCACTGATTGTTTGTGGGCAGGAAGGTGACCCTTCCTGCACAAAATCAATCATCCCCATGTTGGCATGTTGTGCCAGGAAGATTTTTTTCCCCGCTTCTTTTTCAGAAAGCACAAACGCACTGGTCAGACACCATCACTATTCTCACCAATAGAGGTCGACTAGGTATTTGGACTTGGCGAAGAGTGTAGTAGTCAGAATCATTCCATCACAAATCCACATTATACCATAAACAGTTCTAGACATTACATGCGGACAAAAGCAAAAGAAAAAGAAACAGAAAAATGATTCGGGAAAAAAATATCTAACTAAGGCAACTCACTATGAAAATACACTGTTGTAATCATCTGAACTGAAAGGGAAAACAAAAAAAACACATTTAGTTATCCCTCTGCTCATGGACAGCAGACAGTAATTCTTCATCAGCCAGAACGATCACTTTCTTCAGACTTCAGCTATCAGTAGCATCAGGACAGTGCAGAAAACGGGCTGCACAATGGACAGATCAGCAGTTCAGAATTATTTGGGCATATTAGTACTAAACCACATAACAGAATAGGTCAATTAAAATTAAGATGAGAAAAATCACCAGAGGACTTAAAGAAACAGAGGGTGACAGCAGACTTAAGACAGAAATAGACAGAGTCTGGCAGGGTTCGGAACAGCTTCAAGGCAGGAGTGAACTAACTTCTAGTTCCAAAGTCTCTCACTAATTAAAATAACCACCATCCCTTTAATTGGTTCTTCAGGTGGGCTCACTTCAGGTGTCAGATTCAGTGTCCTTTTGCTTTTGAAGGCACCATGAAACTTGCAAGTATTCTGGATTTTCTCCCCAAAAATGCATTGTCATTTCAATGATTTCACACAGTTCAGACAAAATATTGCATTATCTAATTGTTTGTACCATCAGGATCTTCCATCATGGTACATTAAATGAACTAATGCAGTTTCAAGGTAATCATAGGTTTCCTGTTTTGTTCGACAGCTAGAGCAAATAATGCAAGATTGCAATTAACAAACATGTTCTTTGCCTTCAATACAATGGGACATTCAACATCACATCAGCAACCTAGGAAAATAATTAATGTCAGAGGGAAGAGAATAAACAAGTGAATTTCCACTACTGCTGCAAATGAATCTTTCAGGCCTAGTCAAGCCAAGGGAGCCTTAATACACATTTAATACACTCTATACATTAATAAACCATCAAACATCTTACAATGAATAACAAATATGCAAATCAAATTATTTAATTGCAAACTTTATTTAAAACATGTTAGAGCAATTTTAAATGTGCATTTATTTTCTGTACACATGTAACTCACATTAATAAAATCCATTTAATTCAGTATAAGTAAGTTTACTTCATATTCATTTAATACTTTCATTCTAATATTCATTTTAATAAAACACTCCATACGTCAACTCAATTTAGTACTTCATTTAATAAGAATGCAAAATATCTCTCATGTTAAAACGTAATGCATAATACGAATGGTGGCCACATGGTCCACCATGAAATCAAACATATACCTTTTACAAGTCATGTGTTTTTCTTTGTTAGGCTCTATATGTAGGATAATAAGCCACCATATGCTAACTTCTAGGCCACTAGTATATTAATAAATTTGATCTCTAGCACCCACAAAGCAGGCACACTTGCACCATGGTGCAAGGGTGCCTGCTTTGGGCATGGAAGCAACTTGTGCACCAGCACAGTGGGAGGGGCCAGAAATGTCCTGTATCTTGTTGATACTGCACATTTCTGCCCTTTCTCGGTGGCCCAGGGCAGTGCAGCAAGGCTAATTTATAGTTTTTGGTGCTCTGACCCTTTGACAAACTGAGTAGGTCTGTGTTACTTAAAATTATACCCTTCATATTGTACCACCACATAATTTGCTGTACACCTTTGGCGATTTGTGCTCCAGCCCCTGGGCCCAACCCTCTCACAACCGGGTGGTTGGACTCAGGACCTGACCACAGGTCAGGTCCTTTAGCCAACCCATGCTGAGCCCAGCCAAAGACAGTGAATGGCATGAGGTTGGCATTATGTATTTAATAAAATATACTTAATGTTAAAAAAACAAGTTAAGTCAAAATGTCAGATAAAAACATACCTTTTTAAACAAACAAAACCTCTGGAATTCACCAGCTATAATTATCTCAAGCAACTACAACTCATGCCCTAAATTAACAATATCTCATGCCCTCACCTTGTACTGCTTATGACCTCACATACTACATCATTCAGGACATGATCTATGACACCATTGATAATATCACTGCAACATCGTAACCAATATCATTGATGGCAGCAATGTGCATGGCAGGGGCATGAGTTATGGTTACTTTAGGGCTTGAGTTATACTTATTTGACATAGCTATAATAGGTGAATTTCAGTGTTTTTTCTCAGCCCAACTCATGCAGTCTCTCTCGCCATGCTCCACTCTATCACATACAGAATCACCAGAAGTGTGGAAGATCTATACAAGGGTGCAAGGTTAAAGGAACCCCAACACTTTTTGTACATGACAAAGCATGTCAGATAAAGTCTTTCCTTGTACATATTTTCTTACAGGGGAAGCATCCAAAACATCATTCTGATCCTACATCTGCCCTTTAGATGGTATTGGGTCTAGGAAAATGCTGGTTCCTAAAGTGGCCCATCCATGGTGCTAGGCAGTGTATTCCTTGTCCCAGCTTCGCACATGGATGGGAAGCCCATTCGCGGAGCTTCAGAAGTTCTACTGCTCACCGAACATCATGGTAAGGGAACAACAAATTAATATTTAATTAAAAAACAGAAGGTAGGCCTACCTGTTGGTGGCAGGAAAAAACACATAATGTATGAAGAGTTAGAGGTGCTTACGTCCCTGATGCTCATAGAGCTACAAAGTGGACCTTCATAGTGATAGGCCTGTGGTAGACAAGGCTACCTCATATAGTGACTGACTGGGATGAGGTGAACTAAATTTAGGGGAATGAAGTTTGCCTGCAAGTATTGGTGTCCTTACTCAATATCTAGTGCTCATGAGTGATGCATCTGAAAGATAACATTGTCAGTCTTAAAACATGCTCTGGGAAACGAGCATTGCATGTCTTTAAACTGTGGTGTGAGAGAATATATTGAATAAACTGCCTTCATAACTAATTATAAGATATACTGTGACTAAGAGCAGAATTTCAACTTCAAGCTGCAAAATTTCAGATTGCATGGCAAACAGAGGTCAAATATTTGATAACTTGGGAAATCTGAATACTGTCATAACCTTGCAACCAACAAAGTATTAGCTCTATGGACTGAAACGAAAATAACCGAAATTGTTGCTTTTATGTCATGCAGCATTATGGTAACAAGAAATACGACTGATAAAAGTCAAAATCAGATGCTAAACTAAGATTGTAAAAGGAATTCGAAGCCGGAGAAATGTGATGCTGCATATAGAGAAAACAGTTCACAAAATGGATGATAGATACTTTTGACTTCAGACCCAGAATATTATGTGCAAATCCACATTGCATAAAAAAAGAGGCTGAAAAAAACGCAAACGGTTATACAGAGTGGGACAGAAAATTCTATTAAGTTCCTTAACATTCAAGATGAGAACAAAGCAGACACCCAGGTTTTCATTAGGAGTGGAGCTCAGGTGCTAAGAGGTAAAGGTAATAGAATGCCATGAACAATTGCTTTGCTCTTAACTTTCTATTTGCTTTGTGGTCGATTTCTAGTGCAATAGCATAAATAGCTAAATATGGCATGGCTTTTGAAGCATAATATTTTGTAATTTCGTTGTTTTTAGATTTCTTTTGCACTCCAAATCCAACTAGCAACCCTACGATGGTCCTAGGAGATTGACCCCAATAAAACACATTTGTCCAGAAGGGTGCGCGTTCCCAAAACACCATAAAAGTTAGACGCTACATAAAGTTAGGAACACTCAGCCAATCAGAACACAACACACACACAACACACAGTGATCACACACTGCCCATCTGGACATGTTACATACTGGCTCGCATTATGTTCATGCAAGGTTGAGACCCACCAATGCACTTTATCAAATGGTCAAATTTATGACTCTGTGACTAGGTCTGGAATCCTTTTTCCAAAGAATGCATAGAATTGTGTTATGATATTATGAGATATGTGTATGTAAGGGTTCTCAGAACCAATGTACCTTGAGACAGTCACCAGACTCCAACTCTGTACTGCTCTCTCGGCAGCTACATTGAATTAAACCAACGGTTCTGTTTTGCCAAACGTACCTTGTCTTTCATTTCTTTAAGGTAAATCCACATTCGAGCAACAGAACTTCTCCAGATGGTATCAGCATAGAGGATGCTGAATATGTTTTTTTACAAATGGGATGGTGTTTATGTGTTAACGTAAAGATGTGTATTTTTCTTGTGTTCTGATTTGCCAAAGTAAAAATACTTTTGGTCCACCATGATGATTTTACAGTTTTTCTAATTCATTATGTAACAATTGTGTATAAGATCCTTTTATTTTTGGGGTGAGCCAGAAGACTTTCCTGTTCTACTAAGGATGGTGTTCAACTTCCTTTTTGATTTTCTTGCTCATTTGGGCCTTAGAATAATTAATGATTTTGCATACTCTGCACAAATTTGCAACTCAGAGTTTTTATGGCATTAACTCTGTTATTTTTTAATTTTGTAATAGAACCCTTTAACTTTTAGTGATCTAGAATTCAATTATTGAGTTGGTCCCATTATTTATTTAAACTGTTTCTCTCTGCTCATTTATGTTTGGGGGGGATGCCTAAACATGCAATTCAATCTGTAGAAAACCCGGATGAGGTAAATTATTGGGGTGTCTAAACTTTTGGGGTGCCTAAAGGTTGGGGTACAATTTTGATACTACAGTAGCAATAAAAGAGAGCAAATAGTTCTCCTGAAGAAAAAAAAAACACCCTAGAGCTGCAGATGGTTAGTATCTACTTGCCTACTGTGGTAAGGCGTTTTTCAGATGATGAAATTGAGAAACAAGGCAAACGGGAATGTTGAACACCACTATTCTGCAAGATTGCCCTGTGTCTACTACAATAGTGTATGTATCCCCCAACCAAGATTAATTAAAAGAAGAGACCGGGTTTTGTATATTTTAGGATAATTGAGTAGTGTGAAGATAAAAGTCAAAGGATGCCTACAATTCTTTCAATATGCCAAACAAAATATCAGCATTGGGGGTAGGGATCAGGTTTCCATGACAGAGATCTCACAAGGGAAGAGGAGGGTAGAAAGAAAAAATGTCTTTGAAAATGTCCATCTGGAGTGGATTAAATTTTTATACCAGATCAATAAATAAAGTATGAGAGAGAAATAATAGAACAAATACATGGAAAAGAACCACATTAAAAAAAATTGTCAATTCCAAATTAAACTTTACAATTAAGCAACTTAGGCCCATATTTATACTTTTTTATTGCCGAATTTGCATCATTTTTTTTACGCAAAAGCAGCGCAAACTTACAAAATACAATTATATTTTGTAAGTTTGCGCCGATTTGTGTAAAGAAATTACGCAAATGCGGCTCTAAAAAAGTATAAATATGGGCCTAACTCTCCAGCCAATACTTTCTTTAAATTTCAACATTGCCTCCTAGATGTCGTGAATTGGATAAACAATACCGAATTGAAAGTCAACTCAGATCAGGAGAAATACTTCTTTTGTACAAAAATACATCATCTTGGACTCTAATTGGTAGCCGGAAATGCTGGGCCCATCTTCCACTCCCCCTGACCTATGTTAGAAACCTGGGTGTTTCTTTTGACCAGATGCTCATACTATTACTCAAAGAAGCAAAGTTTCAGATACGTCCTTGTATCTCTAACGAGTTCTTTGAAAAATCTGTCCCTTTTACTTTTGGCCCCCAGACGTACAGTAGTTCAAGGCCCGATTTTCTCAAGGCTACACTTCTGTAGTTTACTCTGTCAGGGATTTTCCCTCAGATTGCTCTCTCATCTTAAACAATTCATAACGCAGCTGTCCTCCTTATCTTCAATTTGCCCCAGGCGTCTCACATCTCTTCATTTACTATATTTCATTGGCTTCCTATAACACAGAGCATTCTTTTAAGAACTTTATGCATGGCCAAAGTTGCGTGGAGGCAGATTAACAACTTCTCCAGAGAGGTCCACAAACACCGTGAGTTTCCTTTTCTGTTCCCTCTTTAGTGCTGGAGCCTACATCTTTGTTTTTGGTGTGGGAACAATATGGTGCTTAAGAGGGCCAGGCATGCTAATCACCCGCTAACTCTGTGTTCCGATTTAGGTTACAGGAGGTAATAAAAATATAATCTGAACTGTTAGGGTTTCATTTTGCAACTGAAGGTCCAGGTCTGGTTTCAGTATATTGAGGTTTCCATATAAAGTAAATGCTGCCATTAAAAGCACAATTAAGCCACAGAGATTATAAATGCAAGTCACTGATGAAGAGTAAGTAGAAAATTATATTGTTAAAAAATGGGACATTGTGAAAAATAATCAGGATCATTCTTTTCAGTAAGCTATTGTTAGTAACCACGAATAAACACAAAAGATTCTATTCAAGCTCAGGCATTGATTGAGCTGTTGCTGGCGCACAGTTAATGTAAAAACCATGGAGCTGTCATGTACAACAATCGTGGCATACAAACAGGCAGTCCATCACACAACTCATGAATGCACATGTTTACAGCATGTCAGCGGAAAGTCTCGGTGTAATGTGTGCCTGACAAGCTGTAGGTAGGTGTAGAGCGACGTGATAGCAGTGCATTTCACGAGAACAATGATCCATGCCGATTTTGCTTGCAGTATTATATAATCATCAGAGAGTTTATGTTGCGTTGTTTTCATGGCACATTTTTGTGACGTGCAATTTGTACATCTACATAGGCTCTATTGCCTCACTGTGGAACGTGTGTGTTCATGTGTGCACGTGTGTGTGTGACCTGCACGTGTTTGAGCGCGCGCACATGTGTAATGGATGTTTTATATTCAGTATCGCAGCAGGATATGCTACCTTTCTAAGATAAAGACTGAACTTAGGGCTAGATGTAGGTAGGTTTCATTTTGCGAGTTGCAAATTGCGAGTACAAGCGACTCGCAATTTGCAACTCGCAAAATGAAATGCAGAAAGGTGTCTCAGACACCTTCTGCGACTCGCTATGGGGTCCCAAAGACCCACCTCATTAATATTAATGAGGTGGGTCGCAGTTTGCGACCCCATAGCGAGTCTAGGCACTCACAGGGATGGTGGCCTGCTGGAGACAGCAGACCACCATGTCTGTGACTGCTTTTAAATAAAGCAGTTTTTTTTTTTTTTTTTTTTTGCAGCCCGTTTTCTTTAAAGGAAAACGAGCTGCAAAAAGAAAAAATACCGAAACCAATTAGTTTCGTTTTTTTCAGATTAGACAGTGGTCCATAGGGCCACTGCCTGCTCTGAAAAATACTTTTTTGTGGCATTCACAAAGGGGAAGGGGTCCCCATGGGACCCCTTCCCTTTTGCGAATGAGTTACCATCCACTTCAAGTGGATGGTAACTGCGAGTTGGTTTGCGACCGCTTTCGCAGTCACAAAGCAACTCAACATTGCGATGCGGTCGCAAATAGGAAGGGAACACCCCTTCCTATTTGCGAGTCAGAATCACATTTTGTGAGTAAATACCGACTCGCAAAATGTGACTCTGCATCGCGTAAGGCCTTTTGCACCTCGCAAACTGCGTTTTTCGCCGTTTGCGAGGCGCAAAAGGCTTCCTACATCTGGCCCTATGAGAGGCTTCTCGTAAAAATTTGTGCACGAGGAAACCCAGACCTGTAGAACGTGTCAGCATCACAAAAGCACTCCCTGATGAATGCAAAGATAAACTAGATAAGGACCACCATACCGGAAGAGTTGAAAAAGTCCAGTAATCTTTTTAAAGGAAGAAATGCCCTCCCCAGCCCTTAGGTGGCAAGCTTCATCATTGGGAACATCCTTACATCAGTACAGAGAGCGGTGGTGCGAGCTACTACCTTCGTAGAGGGAAGAACACGTGGTGTCTTTCTGACGCAAACAAAAGGGCGGTCTCATGTGAAAAATAAGTGTTGAACTACGTAGTGAAAGAGAATAGGAAGCAGGGGAATGTGTGTAAATAAAACTAACTATTGGAGGAAAGCAGGAACTTTATTCATATCCCCAATGGTAGATGAAAAACACAAATGGGGAATAATTCTACCAGTACAGATGTCAACACGTCTCAACCTGTAAGACACCTTCTGTACAGACCTGTAAGGGCACACATCGGGACTGCATATCCCTGTCTGATGGCATTCCATGATTTTGGGAAAGGAAGTAAAGTAATGTAGATCAATACGAGCAGTAGCCAAGTATGTTCCCCGATTGGTATAAGCGGTAGTATGGCCTGAATCACAAAGAAGATCACAACACTTAAGGGTTATGCTGACTAAACCAATAAGGTCAGAATCAGCTCGAAAGACAGTAAGTTATAAAGGTGAGCACTCCAGTGAGATCACACAATATTAATTGGGTAGAAGGACAATCACAGAGACATCCTTAACTAGGGATCACACATTTCTCTTTCCCAATGTCAATGAAAATAGGCTTCCAGCTCAGTGGCTGGGCAAGGCCAAGGCCCTCTATAAGAAATGTACGTCAGAACATTCATGGAAAAGGAAACGGGTAGCTGGATATGGAAACGCTATCACATGAGGTCACAAAATGGGAAGAAAAGCTGCTATGTGTTAAGTAGACATTGCCATATACCCATATAATGTACTTTGTACATACCTACCTATTAACAGGGGTAAATGTATGAGTAGAGTAGGCTGATGGGTAATTGCTAATACAGATTAGAATTGGGAGGACTAATAATAATAAAAAAAGAACACGTGTTCCATCAGGAGACAGCTTTGTCTCTCCTTCATCCTCGTTCTGAGCAGCCGCATCCTCTTCCAGGCAGCACACTGGCTCCCACACTCCCTAAGCGAAACACAATGCTGCTGTCACAAGCATGACAGCAGCATCGTGACTGTGGTGAGCAGCCTGGTTTGGCCCTCACAGAGAGAGAGAGCCCTGTGCACTTTCTCCTCCCAGCTATGCAATAGGCCGGGTGGAGAACTGCTAAGTGCACATGTCTATTTGACTGGCCAAACAGACATGCACAATTATGGTGCACATACCACTCCTCCTCCAGTGCTCATCCAGCCCTCCTCCAGCCCGGACCCGTACGCCCTGTTGTGTAGCCATTTTAGTTCTAGCTTTATACTCGTAATTTTAGCAAACTAGGCGTGCCGCTGTGCACTTTAACCTAGACATATTTTATTCAGCTTCATTTTATTATTTTAACAATAGCCCCATTTGCAGTCTTGTTTTATTTTCTCTATCTAGCTGTTCTTTGCCTAGGCCAGCACTGCGTTCTTAAACAAGACGTTTCTTTCACTCAGTGCTTTTCTCAAGGCTACAGTAAGATAAGTTGCCAGCAAACATGGTACGCTTTGTCTCTAATGTTCACAGAAACATACACACCCTCACACGGGGATCCTTTCTAGGAACATCAGCTGTTTTAATTTAAAAACACTACTTTGACCCATGTACGTTTAAGGGAGATTCCAGCCAGATGACCACAACTGTATGCTGATTGCTGAGTGCTTCGCTGAAGCTGCTTATGTAGACTACAGGCCTCTTGCTCAGGTATGTCTTTCCATGGGAACCTGAAGGGCAGAATTAGAGCTAAACATCATGTGCTCTAACATAGCCTAGGTAGGAGCTATTCTTAATGATTTTAGTGACAATATGGTAGCGTTATTTTTATGTTTCACTCTCCTGGTCACAATTTTAATCCTGTCATGCTTCATCGTCCTAGTTATTGCAATACATGCTTTATTATCTAAGATGCAGTTACTTCAGTAAAGTCTTATTGAACTATATTCTGCCTCTCATTGTACTTGCATATGTGAGACTAATGTAACTGAGAAACAGATGGGATCTGAGTGACCACGATTTCCCTGAGGAGTCAAATGTGTCATGAGCTCAGTTGCCTAATCATCCCTGCTCTTGGGTGGAGAGGTGGCACTGCTAGTTAGCCGGAACAAAACCCGGATTAGGCCGACAGGTGTCACCTGTAGTGGGTTCAAACTCAGTCTCCCACAGTGCAAGTGACTCTGACACCCAAATCCAGTAGTCTCATTAGGATAATGAGAGCTTATGTGGCAGTCTTAACCTGGCTCCAGATGAAAAATAAAATAATATCACTGCGTTATTATCATTTTATTTTTCCTTTTCCTGAAAGCATTGGGGCAACGCTCCTCCACCTAAGTGGTGGAGCCGCTATTGATCCCAAATGCACAAATTTCCAAGTCCATTTACCTTGAATTCTTGTGTCCCTTCGGAGCATGCAGCTGTGAAAACAGCAGATACACTGTCAAGGCACAGAGAGGATTCTTAAACGCGAGGCAGCCCAGGATGAGGCATGTGTAAATTGTGATACATCATAGTGCCAAGGTGTGGCTAGTGAGAACAGCCTTTTCTTTCATGTAAGGTATGCTATTAAGCGCATATCATGAAACAACTGAAAGTTTGTACACAAAACTTCAATGAAAGAAGGAGGCATATAGGAGTGTGGGATCTGAATGTATGTAACACAAATCATGCTTTTACTCACAGAAGTGTTTTGCGTAAAATTCATAAAGGATCCAGACTTGCACTTGTTATTTTTCACAAGAAGCCATATATTAGGATTGCAAACACTATTGTACTTGTATTCCCATCAGAAGCTAACTGTGTGGGTTAGTAACTAAGAATTATTGCAAAACTTTGGAAGACTCATATCGGCACATAGTTATAGTAGTGTGCGAGGCAGATATCGTTAACTGACAATACATAATTACCAAGAGTTATAGTCAAATACATTATATAAATTAACAACTTTTTGATGTGGTTATAGCCTTACACATTCAATGTAAACAGCATCACGGAGATTCATTTCATAATATTGAAAGTAGCTCTCTGTAGCAAACACCAAAAAATACCCCAGTGTCATTCACAGTTTCTATATCAGTTTTAATTCTATTTCTGCTGAGATGAATTTTCAATTTTCTTTGCGAATAAACAATGGGAAATGCAGCGGGTGTTAGCAGATATATCGTATATATTGTCAGACATTAAACTCCAAGGTCAAAGCAATAGCCATGCTAAAGGTCTCCTCTTGGCTTTTAGATATCATAACTCCTGCAGTGCAGATTAGGTCCAGCTGTTCAACCAGACAGTGTGATGATATCCAGTGTCTCAGTTTCTGTCTCTTGTCTCATTCCCCTTTGAATGTGTCGACTGTGAATCTACACCGCATTAGTGAGAGCTGAGCTGTGCGTTCAGTGAACTGACTAAGTTAACATTACTCCTGTCAGATCAAGATTGTAAGGTTAGTACATCTTGACAGATTTGCAATTTGTAAGTATCTTTTTTCTACAGTGAAGACAAAAAGCTTGTATCCATGTATCGACCTTTTTTCAATTTTAAAAGATCTCTTTTTTTGAGCTAGGACAATACAAAGTGTCAAGAGAATTATTGGTGTATGTTTCAACGGAATCAAGTGATCTGTAGAATATGAGTTAGCATCTCAGCAAGGTCAACACCTGCTTCTATTCCAGAGTCACGTTAGTTCAATTGAAATGGGTAACAGTGACATCTATTATATACGGAGTCTAAGAAGCATATGTGTGACATGAAGTTCTCGGAAAGTGGGGATTTTGGGGGCTCTAGCAGCTGTAGAGGGACATGCTGGTTAGGTCTCTAACAAGTCTCAGTGAAACTTTGCTCAACCCCTCGTAGTTCTGGTACAAGCAGCATGCAATTTCCCTGAGCAATGCATGTCAAATTAAAGGAGCACCAGCTATTTTAACGTCAAGAAACTATATCAAATCCCCAAACCAATTCATACAAATATAGACAACTGTATTCAGCCGAAAGAAAACAAAATAATGAAAAATAGATAGGGGAAACAAGAGCAAATAATGTTTAAAACATTAAGGTGAAATGCCCTAGAGAAACAAAAAATCCATTGGAAAACATCAGTGTATCAATGACTGGGACCTAGAGATGATTTCAGGCTGACTGGGATGAAGCAGATGTCAGGTACTCCAAGCAGGTCATCCCATCAAAGTTTGTATCTTCAGGCTAATTCTTGGATTTGCACTAACTACTGCTTTGTGTGAACAGATTCTCTTTTCGGGAGATCTTGATTGGTCATATATGTTACCTTAGTTTGCTCCCTCAGTCAGGCCATTCCACCTCCTTGGGACGGAGGCTCTCTTTCCAGGAGCAACAGTAAATAATAATAATAATTATTATTGTATCTATGTATGTATGTACGTGGTATTGATAAAGTACAAACCTAGCCAAAACGCAGCAGAGCCCTGTTCCCAGTAAAATGACGAGTCTAAAATCAACGAGTAATAGGAGAGAGAGCTTGGTTGTGAATGTTTACTGTATTGCGATGTAGTGCTCTTTAAAGAGGTGAGTCCTCAACACTTTCCTAAACTGGAGTAACGTTGAGCTGGTCCTGATGGATACAGAGATGTGTTTCTGATCTTGGATGCTTAGATGGAAGAGGTCTGCTGTCTTGATTTTTCTTTTTTACACTTTCTGTAGTCTGATAGAGACCTGGCTGGTGGTGTGCTGAGAACCACCATAGATGATGAGCCTGCCTGCAAGATAAGCAAGGGTACTTGTTGGAAAGTGGAGTATTGGTAAGGGCAGGTAAGTGCCTATACTTAGCAATAGACCACTAACCTACACTTAGGTCCAGTTAGGTCTCAATAAAGTAAACCCAGCTCAACTCTTACTAGCTTGGCAATGAGCGACAAGGCTTAACTTAGGAAACAAATTTGTAAAGCATTAAAAAATCACAAAACAGTAAATAAGTAAAAGACAAAACACAATAAAATCCCAACACCAATTTATAAAAATAGATTATATTTGTATCTTTAAAATGACACCAAAAAGAATAAAATCGGATAAGGGGAACCCGAGATATGAATTTTTTAGAAATTAGTGATTTTAGCGCATAGAAACGAAGAACGCCAATCTGGTCACCTGGTTGCACCTCGACCGTGTCAAAGTCAAAGTTTAAGGCCGTCCGCGATGGAGCCCTGCTCAGCTACAGCAAGTGGGAGGCCTTGGTCAAAAGTTTACCTTCGGACTTAGTCATTTTCTTGAAGATTTTCTTCAGCGGAACGAAGTCGCCAGTCCAATCCGACCTCCCTGGAGCCCTTCCTCGGATGCGCTTCACAGGAGTCCTCAGTGAAGATTTCTAAATTTGGAATTAGAAGATGTTTTAGAGATGAAACTCCTTTGACCCAGCCAAACCTGAATCTTGATCCAACGTCCCTGGAGCCCTCTTCGGATACACTGCACAAGAGGTCCAGGTCAACGTTCAACGTTCGGACTTAATCACTTTTTCAGAGATCTTCTTCAGCGGGATGAAGCTGCAAGTCAAGTTAGTCAAGTTAGGTCGTGGTTTAGGCAAGCTAGCTAGAGTTGCCTCGGCCGGTCGGTCCCTCTATGGGAAAAACAAATTTGATTATTTTACCTCACCAGGGCTTATAAAACAATTTTATAGTTACATGGCACCCAACCCTAGGGGAACATGGGGCACACCTTAAGGGTGACTTATATGTAAAAATAAGGTAGTTTAAGACTTTGGAAGTACTTTTAATTCCAAAGTTGAATTTTCATATAACTTTAATTTAAAATCAGCCAGCAAGGCAGGCCTGCCTTTAAAATTACACTGGGCACCTCACCAGTGCACCTATGGGTGCACTACCTATGCTGGGGTCCCTACACCTACATGCCCTACCATATACTAAGGACTTATACTTAGATTGACATAGTCAATTATAATTAGCCAAATTCACATATTCATTTTACACAGAGCACAGGCCTTGGTACTGGCTAGCAGTACCCACGGCACCATCAGAGTCAGAAAAACACCAGCAAAAAGTGAAAAAATGGGGCAAAACGTTAAGGGGCCTCTGCAATCAGCCCTGTTTTCTCACAGTACTTGACGTGATGGCTTGTTAAATGGTACACTTGGTTTTGAAGATAGTGATGGCCTACAAGAGAAGCCAAAATATTTCTATCAGTAAAGGACTGATGGGATCTTATTTCTTCAGGTCCTGAAGGAGACATGTTGTTGCATGTAGGAGTAGGGCATTACCACTGTCCAGATGTAGAAGTAATAAAGCTTGAACAGCAGTTCTGAATACCTTTTTTGGAAGAAATGGTTTGACTTTCTTTAAATGAGAGAGCTGGTACTAGGCTGGCTTTGTCTTTTTGGCAGTGTGTTACCAGAGGGTCAGGTTGGTGTCCAGAGTGACTTAGCATTCAATGAGACTGGGTTCAAAGCTGCAAAGATTAATGTTATTGAGCCAGGTTCATTCTGTGTCTTGTTTGTTGTTCCTGGTATATAACAGGAATTCTGTCTTTGTTTGGCTAAGCTTCATCGAGGTTCTGGACATCTAGGTCTGGGTGTTTTGCAAGCAGTGTTTGAGAGATTGGTTGCCTGAGGAAGATAAGATTTCGAGTACAGTGATGTACCATTCGGATATTGGTGAATCTTGATGCTCATCTCTGTGAGAAGAGCACGAAGCAGCTTTTATCTCACAGCTGAAGATGAGAGGAGGAAGAATGGAACGTTGGGGGACTCCACAGGCAATACTGATCTTTTGTGACTTAGAGGTGCCTATGTCAACAAACGGGTGCCAGTTAAAAAGGTAGAAGGAGACTAAGGGCCAGATGTAGCAAAGTTTTGCGAGTCGCAAACGGGCCGAATCGCTATTTGCGACAGTGCAAAAGCGGAAATGGGATGCAAAAAGCCCATTTCCGACTTGCAAAAAGCGATGGGACCCGTTTGCAACTCGCATCCGTTGCGACCCCATTTTGCGACCCGCAAATACCAAGTCGCAATTTGCGAGTCGCAAACCTTATGCAATTGCAACTCGCAAATTGCGACTAGTTGCAAAAAGCCCAGTTTGCATGTCCCATTTACCACTAACTCAGAGCAGGTGGTAACCATTACCAAAGTATAAAAGGAGACCCATAAGGCATCTGGGTTACACGAGATGGCGGAGATATACCTGATAGCAGTGAGAAGGAGAGTCCACGCAGCCCAGCAGAGGAGGAGGAGGGACCACAGACAGGAGAAGATATATAGAACAAGGCAGACTCTTTTTCAGCAAACTGAGGATGAGATCTATGACAAATACCGCCTTAGCAGCGCAGCCATACTAGAATTAATAGATTTACTCAAACCACAGCTAGAACACCAGACTCTGCGTGGCTGCGCCATCCCTACGCATGTGCAAGTGCTATGCTCACTGCACCTCTTGGCCTCAGGGAGCTATCAGGGGGTCATTGCTGTGGCAGGTGGGGTATCCCAAAGTGCAGTGTCAAGGTCCCTCAGGGCCTTCCTAGATGCCTTAGTCACGCACATGTCCCACTTCATATACTTACCAAGGAATGAGGCAGAAATGAACAGCACCAAGCTGGACTTTTACCGCATTGCCCACTTTCCCCATGTCATAGGGTGTGTAGATGGGACACACATTCAAATATGCCCCCCTGCTAATCTAGAACACCTTTTCCGCAACAGAAAGTGTACCCACTCACTCAATATTCAGGTTGTTTGTGACGCCCATTATGTCATCACGGACATTGTAGCTAAGTTTCCAGGCAGTACCCATGACTCATACATTTTTAGGCATAGTGGGATACATCAACGCCTGGAACGTGGGGAATTCGGAGACGGTTACCTCCTAGGTAGAGCCACAGACATACACACAGGTCACTGTGCACGACAATCTGGACTTCCTAACAGTGTACTTTTTGTGCCCAACAGGTGACAGTGCATATGCTCTTAGGCCTTGGATCATGACTCCGTTTTTAACACCCAGCAATGATTCAGAGAGGCAATAGAACAGTGCACATAAGAGGACCAGGAACCTCATCGAGCGCACCTTCGGACTCCTGAAGGCAAGATTCAGATGCCTCCACCGCAGTGGAGGTGCCCTCCAATACACCCCCATTACCGCATTCAAAATTGTGGTCGCATGCGCCATCCTCCACAACATTGCCACCCGACGTGGGCTACCTCTCACCCCTGCAGACCCAGATCCTGATGATGAAGAGCAAGAACAACCACATCGCCATCATGGGGATAGGAGTATAGCTAATCAAGGCAGACTGAGACGGGAACACATTGCAACACAATATTTTGGACGGTACGTGTCAACTCCCACCATGCTCACCTATTGACCAAAAACTCCATTTGTTAAGTGGAACAAAAATAACAGTTTTATTAGTGCATTAATGAAACTATTCACAAGTACTGATTGTCCATGGGCATGAAAATGCTAACCAGGCATGTGGCACATTCACGTCATGTGCCACATTTTATGGTCCAGGGTGATCTCTAAGACCTTCTGCCCCTCCTGCCAGCCTGGCTGGTCCCTGGTGCTTCCGTGATGCTCTGCCTGCCACTCCTGAGCACCCTGCTGTCAGTGACAGAGACACTGCTCACTGTCGAGCGGGGTGTTTCCCCTGTGCCCCTCGACATTTCCCATGTCTCCATCATTTCTATAATGTGGGTCAGACGTCCCAGGCCCCTAGCCACATCCCCAGCGAAATGGCCCATCTCCACTTGCAGCCCAACTGTCCTCCTCGACAGGCCTGTGGTGTTCATGGTGAGCCTGCCGATGGATGTGGCCATCCTGTCCAGTCTGTGCATGAGCTGACGATCTCTGCGCCGCCCACCCTCGTCCTGGGCCAGTAGTCCTCCCGCCAGTTCCCTCATGGCAAGGGCAAGGTCCCCAGTGTTATTGCAAATCATGTCCATCCTTGTGTTGAGGAGCTGCATGCTGGCATGGTTATTGCGCACGAAGCGGTGCAGCACACCACTAATCCTCCCCAAAATTCTATTTTGTAGGCGCTGACCAAGCAGCAGATGTGCCTCACTGGTGCTGGGAGGAAGTAGCCCGGATGCATACTGCAGCCCTGATGGTATGGACCTGCGACGCCTGCGCAGCGGTGGCTGCCCTGTGCTTCCACCTGTCTCATCCCTGCCTGTTGCTGGGGCAGCCTCTTGTGGATTTGTTGCAGCAGGTGTGGCTACTGCAGGGATGCTGCTGACCGTGCAGGTGGGTGTGCTGGCGGGTCCTGAGGTGTCCTGATGGGTCTGGCTGCTTGGAGTGTTGGTGGTGTCTTGTTGGAGACCTGTGGGACATGGGGAACAGACTGTCAGTGTCTACTATCTATTGCACACTTCATAATAAACATTTGCCTATGAACTGCCTACTTGACTACATTTCCCATAATGCATCATTCTGGCATTTGCTATCCTGAAATGGAGCTATCTTGGTTGTGCATGCCCCTGTGTACATGGTGGGTGGGGGTATGGCATTGATAGGGGTACAGGCATATCACATGGTACTCACCGGTTGATGTGCTGGGCTCTGAGGTGTCCAGGTCCCCAAATCCAGACACTGCCTCCTGCTCCAAGGTTTCCTCCACCCTTTCTTCCAGGGGTGTGGGTGGTGGCACAGACGATGGTCCCCCTCCTGTGCCTCTCATCTCCCGGAGCCTTTCAGCCACCCTCTCCTTGGTCCGGGAACGGAGGTCATACCACCTTTTCTTTATGTCGTCTATGGTCCTATGGCTCACCCCCAGGGAATTAATCTTGTCCTGTATGTCCTGCACAGCTGTTTCTTGGTGGCTTCAGGAACATTGAGGGCTGATCTCCCATACAAGTCATCATAGTGCTGACAGCATTCCTCTGTCAGCACCTTCAGCTCCCTCTCAGAGAATTTCAGCTTCCTCTTCCTTGGTGTTCCCTCCATGGCAGCTGCTGTTTGTCCTGTGTGAAATTCGGCAGTTATAAAAGGGTGTGGTCCTGCCTCCTCCCAGGTGTATTAGTAAACTTCCTGGCTGTGATGTCATCATCATGTGCCAGGAAGTGTTTCCAGAGTGTTCTGGAGTGGTTTCCGGAGTGTTCTGCTGCACCTGTAATCAATTTTCAAGGTAATCGCAATTTGCGACATCTACTCGCTAATTGCGAGTTCGTTTTTTGCACACTCGCAAAAAGCGACCTCGCAATCTGCGGACTCGCACACTGCGTTGCGAGTCCGGGTGCGAGTCGCTATTTCGGCACGTTTTTTTTCCCTGCATTCAAATTTGCGACTCGCAATTTGCGAGTCGCATCAACTCGCAAAATGCGAGTCGCAAATTTTTGTTTTGCTACATCTGGCCCTAAGTGAAGTATATTTTGCAAAATATTTTTGCAAACACACCATCTATGTGGCAGTAGTAAAATGTAAAATACAATAATATTAACTGCAAAATTGATTTAAACAAAACAATGTTCAAGCACAATATAAACTAGAAAACAACAGATGATCAAAATATTAATAAACTTAAAATGAATTAAAATAGCGATTTTCTTTATTTCAAACATGACACCAACCAAACATTTGCTAAATCACATAAAACCCCAAATAAAACTTAACACAAACTCATACACACACACTTTTAAATGAAGATTTATTTTGAATAATCATCTGCCTAATACTTGAAACTAGAACATAAACCTACAACATTAAAAAGTAGAAAGGTTAACACAACAAAAAAACAACGTATTTGTGATAGGTATAAAGACAAGAGAAACTAAACAATCAATGGGCCCGATACACAAAGGTAAACTTAGATCAAAAGTCTAAGTTTAGACCAAAAGTCTAAATTTACTACAAGTGAAGTTAGACTTTTGGTTTAAGTTTAGACTTTTGTTTTAAACTTAGACCAAAAGTCTAAACTGAGACCAAAAGTGTAACTTCATTATGAGTAAAGTCAGACTTTAAGTCTGAAGTTAGACTTTTAGGCCCTTTGTGAATCAGGCCCTTTATTTTTAACTTTTCTGTCAGCTTGCATTAAAAGATCATCCATCAACAGTTACATCCATTAAATCACAGAATTACAAATCATTATAATCAAGGTGATGAAGCCTAGTTTAACCTGTTCTGTGCCTTGGACGAGATGATCTCGTCCAAGGCTACAGTTCCCCTGTGCCTTGGACGAGATCATCTCGTCTATGGCACAGGGGAACTTGGGGGAGCGCTAGCGTGCCCCCCGTGCACCCCCCTCACCCCCCAAGCCGGGGATGGAAGGGGAAGACCTCTTCCACCCCCGACCCCCCCATCCCCCCCGTGACTTGCGAGCGCGCACTGATTAGTCACAGGGGCCTCCCCCATCGCGCTGGAAGCAGAGCTTCCAGCGCAATTGAAAGAGAAATGCTAAGCATTTCTCTTTCAATCACGTGGGGGAGGCCCGGAGGGGCTTCAAAGGGAAGGAAATGTATTTCCTTCCCTTTGAAGTCTCTCCGAGGGTTTCAAAAGCCGGATTGCTTGTAAGGGTCGCTCCCAGGGGGGGCATGTTTTCGGGAAGGCTCCCAGGGGGGGCAGAAACCTCTAGGCACCAGGGATACATTTTTTTATGTTTTCTTTTTTTTTTAGGTGGGGAGCGACCCCTTAGGCAAGGGTTGCTCCCCTTGGGGGAAAATTATATTTAGGCCATTTCTGCCCCCCTTGGGGGCAGATTGGCTTATTTTGATGAGGCCAATCTGCCCCAAAGGGGGGTAGAAACCACTAGACACCAGGGAGTTTTTTCTTTGCGTGAATTTCACGCAAGGGGAGCGACCCCTTAGGCAAGGGTCGCTCCCTGGGGGGGGGGCAATTTATTTTAGGCCATTTCTGCCCCCCCAGGGGGGGCAGAAACCTCTAGGCGCCAGGGCAAATCTTTTTGGGGTGTTTTTTTGTTGTTGTTTGTTTGTTTTTTTTAGAGATGGGTAGCGACCCATCAGGCAAGGGTCGCTACCTTGGGGGGCAATTGTATTTAGACCATTTCTGCCCCCCTTGGGGGCAGATTGGCCGATTTTAGGTCAATCTGCCCCCAAGGGGGCAGAAACCACTAGGCACCTGGGATTTGTTTTTTGGCGCCAATGTCACGCATGGGGAGCGACCCCGTAGGCAAGGGTCGCTCCCGGGGGGTGGGGGTTGGGGATGCAAATTTATTTTAGGCCAATTCTGCCCCCCCTGGGGGCAGATCGGCCTATTATTAGGCCGAACTGCCCCCAGGGGGGGGGCAGAACCCTCTAGGCGCCAGGGCAAATTTGTTTTTTGTGTGTTTTTTTTTTTTTTTTTTTTTTTAGAGATGGGTAGCGACCCATCAGGCTAGGGTCGCTGCCCTGGGGGGCAAATTGTATTTAGGCCATTTCTTACCCCCTTGGGGGCAGATTGGCCGATTTTAGGTCAATCTGCCCCCAAGGGGGCAGAAACCACTAGGCACCTGGGATTTGTTTTTTGGCGCCAATGTCACGCAGGGGGAGCGACCCCGGAAGCAAGGGTCGCTCCCGGGGGGAGTGGGGGTTGGAGGGGCACATTATTTTAGGCGATTTCTGCCCCCCCCAGGGGCGGCAGAACCCTCTAGGCACCAGGGGACATTTTTTTGTTTGAGTTTTTTTTTTTTGTTTGTTTGTTTTTTTAGAGATGGGGAGCGACCCATCAGGCAAGGGTCGCTCCCCTGGGGGGCAAATTGTATTTAGGCCATTTCTGCCCCCCTTGGGGGCAGATTGGCCGATTTTAGGTCAATCTGCCCCCAAGGGGGCAGAAACCACTAGGCACCTGGGATTTGTTTTTTGGCGCCAATGTCACGCAGGGGGAACGACCCCGTAGGCAAAGGTCGCTCCTGGGGGGAGGGGTGGGGGTTGGGGGGGCAAATTTATTTTAGGCCATTTCTGCCCCCCCTGGGGGCAGATCGGCCTATTATTAGGCCGAACTGCCGCCAGGGGGGGACAGAATCCTCAAGGCGCCCGGGCAATTTATTTTTTTTTGTTTGTTTGTTTGTTTTTTTAGAGATGGGGAGCGACCCATCAGGCAAGGGTCGCTCCCCTGGGGGGCAAATTGTATTTAGGCCATTTCTGCCCCCCTGGGGGCAGATTGGCCGATTTTAGGTCAATCTGCCCCCAAGCGGGCAGAAACCACTAGGCACCAGGGGATTTGTTTTTTGGCGCCAATGTCACGCAGGGGGAGCGACCCCGTAGGCAAGGCTCGTTCCAGGGAAGGGGGTTTTGGGGGGGGTGTCAAATTTATTTTAGGGCATTTCTGCCCCCCCATCCCGGGGCCGACTGAGCTAGAGGCCAAACTCCACAGGTAGGCACTTTGCAAAAAACACCTCTGTTTTCTGTGAAAAAATATGTTGTGTCCACGTTGTGTTTTGGGCCATTTCCTTTCGTGGGCGCTAGGCCTACCCACAGAACTGAGGTACCATTTTTATCGAGAGACTTAGGGGAACGCTGGGTGGAAGGAAATTTGTGGCTCCTCTCAGATTCCAAAACTTTCTGCAACAGAAATATGAGGAACATGTGTTTTTTTAGCCAAATTTTGAGGTTTGCAAAGGATTCTGGGTAACAGAACCTGGTCCGAGCCCCATAAGTCACCCCATCTTGGATTCCCCTAGGTCTCTTGTTTTCAAAACTGCACAGGGTTGGTAGGTTTCCCTAGGTGCCGGCTGAGCTACAGGCCAAAATCCACAGGTAGGCACTGTTTTCTTTCAAAAATTTGGATGGGTCCACGTTGCGCTTTGGGGCGTTTCCTGTCGCGGGCGCTAGGCCTACCCACACAAGTGAGGTATAATTTTTATCGGGAGACTTGGGGGAACGCTATTTGGAAGGAAATTTGTGGCTCCTCTCAGATTCCAGAACTTTCTGCCACAGAAATGTGAGGAACATGTGTTTTTTTAGCCCAATTTTGAGGTTTGCAAAGGATTCTGTGTAACAGAACCTGGTCCGAGCCCCGCAAGTCACCCCTCCTTGGATTCCCCTAGGTCTCTAGTTTTCAGAAATGCACAGGTTTGGTAGGTTTCCCTAGGTGCCGGCTGAGCTAGAGGCCAAAATCTACAGGTAGGCACTTCGCAAAAAACACCTCCTGTTTTCTTCCAAAAATTTGGATGTGTCCACGTTGCGCTTTGGGGCGTTTCCTGTCGCGGGCGCTAGGCCTACCCACACAAGTGAGGAATCATTTTTATCGGGAGACTTGAGGGAACGCTGGGTGGAAGGAAATTTGTGGCTCCTCTCAGATTCCTGAACTTTCTGCCACAGAAATGTGAGGAACATGTGTTTTTTTAGCCAAATTTTGAGGTTTGCAAAGGATTCTGGGTAACAGAACCTGGTCCGAGCCCCGCAAGTCACCCCTCCTTGGATTCCCTTAGGTCTCTAGTTTTCAGAAATGCACAGGTTTGGTAGGTTTCTCTAGGTGCCGGCTGAGCTAGAGGCCAAAATCTACAGGTAGGCACTTCGCAAAAAACACCTCTGTTTTCTTCCAAAGATGTGGATGTGTCCACGTTGCGCTTTGGGGCGTTTCCTGTCGCGGGCGCTTGGCCTACCCACACAAGTGAGGTATCATTTTTATCGGGAGACTTGAGGGAACGCTGGGTGGAAGGAAATTTGTGGCTCCTCTCAGATTCCTGAACTTTCTGCCACAGAAATGTGAGGAACATGTGTTTTTTTTTAGCCAAATTTTGAGGTTTGCAAAGGATTCTGGGTAACAGAACCTGGTCCGAGCCCCGCAAGTCACCCCTCCTTGGATTCCCCTAGGTCTCTAGTTTTCAGAAATGCACAGGTTTGGTAGGTTTCCCTAGGTGCCGGCTGAGCTAGAGGCCAAAATCTACAGGTAGGCACTTCGCAAAAAACACCTCTGTTTTCTTCCAAAGATGTGGATGTGTCCACGTTGCGCTTTGGGGCGTTTCCTGTCGCGGGCGCTAGGCCTACCCACACAAGTGAGGTATCATTTTTATCGGGAGACTTGAGGGAACGCTGGGTGGAAGGAAATTTGTGGCTCCTCTCAGATTCCTGAACTTTCTGCCACAGAAATGTGAGGAACATGTGGGTTTTTTTAGCCAAATTTTGAGGTTTGCAAAGGATTCTGGGTAACAGAACCTGGTCCGAGCCCCGCAAGTCACCCCTCCTTGGATTCCCCTAGGTCTCTAGTTTTCAGAAATGCACAGGATTGGTAGGTTTCCCTAGGTGCCGGCTGAGCTAGAGGCCAAAATCTACATGTAGGCACTTCGCAAAAAACACCTCTGTTTTCTTCCAAAAATTTGGATGTGTCCACGTTGCGCTTTGGGGCGTTTCCTGTAGCGGGCGCTAGGCCTACCCACACAAGTGAGGTATCATTTTTATCGGGAGATTTGGGGAATGCTGGGTGGAAGGAAATTCGTGGCTCCTCTCAGATTCCAGAACTTTCTGCCACAGAAATGTGAGGAACATGTGTTTTTTTAGCCAAATTTTGAGGTTTGCAAAGGATTCTGGGTAACAGAACCTGGTCCGAGCCCCGCAAGTCACCCCTCCTTGAATTCCCCTAGGTCTCTAGTTTTCAGAAATGCACAGGTTTGGTAGGTTTCCCTAGGTGCCGGCTGAGCTAGAGGCCAAAATCTACAGGTAGGCACTTCGCAAAAAACACCTCTGTTTTCTTCCAAAAATTTTGATGTGTCCACATTGCGCTTTGGGGCGTTTCCTGTCGCGGGCGCTAGGCCTACCCACACAAGTGAGGTATCATTTTTATCGGGAGACTTGAGGGAACGTTGGGTGGAAGGGAATTTGTGGCTCCTCTCAGATTCCTGAACTTTCTGCCACAGAAATGTGAGGAACATGTGTTTTTTTAGTCAAATTTTGAGGTTTGCAAAGGATTCTGGGTAACAGAACGTGGACCGAGCCCCACAAGTCACCCCATCTTGGATTCCCCTAGGTCTCTAGTTTTCAGAAATGCAAAGGTTTGGTAGGTTTCCCTAGGTGCCAGCTGAGCTAGAGGCTAAAATCTACAGGTAGGCACTTCGCATAAAACACCTCTGTTTTCTTCCAAAGATGTGAATGTGTCCACGTTATGCTTTGGGGCGTTTCCTGTCGCGGGCGCTAGGCCTACCCACTCAAGTGAGGTATCATTTTTATCGGGAGACTTGGGGGAACGCTGGGTGGAAGGAAATTTGTGGCTCCTCTCAGCTTCCTGAACTTTCTGCCACAGAAATGTGAGGAACATGTGTTTTTTTAGCCAAATTTTGAGGTTTGCAAAGGATTCTGGGTAACAGAACCTGGTCCGAGCCCCGCAAGTCACCCCTCCTTGGATTCCCCTAGGTCTCTAGTTTTCAGAAATGCACAGGTTTGGTAGGTTTCCCTAGGTGCCGGCTGAGCTAGAGGCCAAAATCTACAGGTAGGCACTTTGCAAAAAACACCTCTGTTTTCTTCCCAAAATTTTGATGTGTCCACGTTGCGCTTTGGGGCGTCTCCTGTCGCGGGCGCTAAGCCTACCCACACAAGTGAGGAATCATTTTTATCGGGAGACTTGGGGGAACACTGGGTGGAAGAAAATTTGTGGCTCCTCTCAGATTCCAGAACTTTCTGTCACAGAAATGTGAGGAACATGTGTTTTTTTAGTCAAATTTTGAGGTTTGCAAAGGATTCTGGGTAACAGAACCTGGTCCGAGCCCCGCAAGTCACCCCATCTTGGATTCCCCTAGGTCTCTAGCTTTCAGAAATGCACAAGTTTGGTAGGTTTCCCTTGGTGCCAGCTGAGCTAGAGGCCAAAATCTACAGGTAGGCATTTCGCAAAAAACACCTCTGTTTTCTTCCAAAAATTTGGATTAGTCCACGTTGCGCTTTGGGGCGTTTCCTGTCGCGGGCGCTAGGCCTACCCACACAAGTGAGGTATCATTTTTATCGGGAGACTTGGGGGAACGCTGGGTGGAAGGAAATTTGTGGCTCCTCTCAGATTCCAGAACTTTCTGCCACAGAAATGTGAGGAACATGTGTTTTTTTAGCCAAATTTTGAGGTTTGCAAAGGATTCTGGGTAACAGAACCTGGTCCGAGCCCCGCAAGTCACCCCATCTTGGATTCCCCTAGGTCTCTAGCTTTCAGAAATGCACAAGTTTGGTAGGTTTCCCTTGGTCCCAGCTGAGCTGGAGGCCAAAATCTACAGGTAGGCATTTCGCAAAAAACACCTCTGTTTTCTTCCAAAAATTTGGATGAGTCCACGTTGCGCTTTGGGGCGTTTCCTGTCGCGGGCGCTATGCCTACCCACACAAGTGAGGTATCATTTTTATCGGGAGACTTGGGGGAACGCTGGGTGGAAGGAAATTTGTGGCTCCTCTCAGATTCCAGAACTTTCTGCCACAGAAATGTGAGGAACATGTGTTTTTTTAACCAAATTTTGAGGTTTGCAAAGGATTCTGGGTAACAGAACCTGGTCCGAGCCCCGCAAGTCACCCCATCTTGGATTCCCCTAGATCTCTAGTTTTCAGAAATGCACAGGTTTGGTAGGTTTCCCTAGGTGCCGGCTGAGCTAGAGGCCAAAATCTACAGGTAGGCACTTCGCAAAAAACACCTCGGTTTTCTTCCCAAAATTTGGATGTGTCCACGTTGCGCTTTGGGGCGTTTCCTGTTGCGAGAGCTAGGCCTACCCACTCAAGTGAGGTATCATTTTTATCGGGAGACTTGGGGGAACGCTGGGTGGAAGGAAATTTGTGGCTCCTCTCAGATTCCAGAACTTTCTGCCACAGAAATGTGAGGAACATGTGTTTTTTTAGCCAAATTTTGAGGTTTGCAAAGGATTCTGGGTAACAGAACCTGGTCCGAGCCCCGCATGTCACCCCTCCTTGGATTCCCCTAGGTCTCTAGTTTTCAGAAATGCACAGGTTTGGTAGGTTTCCCAAGGTGCCGGCTGAGCTAGAGGCCAAAATCTACAGGTAGGCACTTCGCAAAAAACACCTCTGTTTTCTTCCCAAAATTTTGATATGTCCACGTTGCGCTTTGGGGCGTCTCCTGTCGCGGGCGCTAAGCCTACCCACACAAGTGAGGAATCATTTTTATCGGGAGACTTGGGGGAACACTGGGTGGAAGAAAATTTGTGGCTCCTCTCAGATTCCAGAACTTTCTGTCACAGAAATGTGAGGAACATGTGTTTTTTTAGCCAAATTTTGAGGTTTGCAAAGGATTCTGGGTAACAGAACCTGGTCCGAGCCCCGCAAGTCACCCCATCTTGGATTCCACTAGGTCTCTAGCTTTCAGAAATGCACAAGTTTGGTAGGTTTCCCTTGGTGCCAGCTGAGCTAGAGGCCAAAATCTACAGGTAGGCATTTCGCAAAAAACACCTCTGTTTTCTTCCCAAAATTTGGATGTGTCCACGTTGCGCTTTGGGGCGTTTCCTGTTGCGAGCGCTAGGCCTACCCACACAAGTGAGGTATCATTTTTATTGGGAGACTTGGGGGAACGCTGGGTGGAAGGAAATTTGTGGCTCCTCTCAGATTCCAGAACTTTCTGCCACAGAAATGTGAGGAACATGTGTTTTTGTAGCCAAATTTTGAGGTTTGCAAAGGATTCTGGGTAACAGAACCTGGTCCGAGCCGCGCAAGTCACCCCTCCTTGGATTCCCCTAGGTCTCTAGTTTTCAGAAATGCACAGGTTTGGTAGGTTTCCCTAGGTGCCGGCTGAGCTAGAGGCCAAAATCTACAGGTAGGCACTTCGCAAAAAACACCTCTGTTTTCTTCCAAAAATGTGGATGTGTCCACGTTGCGCTTTGGGGCGTTTCCCGTCGCGGGCGCTAGGCCTACCCACACAAGTGAGGTATCATTTTTATCGGGAGACTTGGGGGAACACTGGATGGAAGGAAATTTGTGGCTCCTCTCAGATTCCAGAACTTTCTGCCACAGAAATTTGAGGAACATGTGTTTTTGTAGCCAAATTTTGAGGTTTGCAAAGGATTCTGGGTAACAGAACCTGGTCCGAGCCCCGCAAGTCACCCCATCTTGGATTCCCCTAGGTCTCTAGCTTTCAGAAATGCACAAGTTTGGTAGGTTTCCCTAGGTGCCAGCTGAGCTAGAGGCCAAAATCTACAGGTATGCATTTCGCAAAAAACACCTCTGTTTTCTTCCAAAAATTTGAATATGTCCACGTTGCGCTTTGGGGCGTTTTCTGTCGCGGGCGCTAGGCCTACCCACACAAGTGAGGTATCATTTTTATCGGGAGACTTGGGGGAACGCTGGGTGTAAGGAAATATGTGGCTCCTCTCGGATTCCAGAACTTTCTGCCACAGAAATGTGAGGAACATGTGTTTTTTTAGCCAAATTTTGAGGTTTGCAAAGGATTCTGGGTAACAGAACCTGGTCCGAGCCCCGCAAGTCACCCCATCTTGGATTCCCCTAGGTCTCTAGCTTTCAGAAATGCACAAGTTTGGTAGGTTTCCCTAGGTGCCAGCTGAGCTAGAGGCCAAAATCTACAGGTATGCATTTCGCAAAAAACACCTCTGTTTTCTTCCAAAGATTTGGATGTGTCCACGTTGTGCTTTGGGGCGTTTCCTGTCGCGGGCGCTAGGCCTACCCACTCAAGTGAGGTATCATTTTTATCGGGAGACTTGGGGGAACGCTGGGTGGAAGGAAATTTGTGGCTCCTCTCAGATTCCTGAACTTTCTGCCACAGAAATGTGAGGAACATGTGTTTTTTTAGCCAAATTTTGAGGTTTGCAAAGGATTCTCGGTAACAGAACCTGGTCCGAGCCCCGCAAGTCACCCCTCCTTGGATTCCCCTAGGTCTCTAGTTTTCAGAAATGCACAGGTTTGGTAGGTTTCCCTAGGTGCCAGCTGAGCTAGAGGCTAAAATCTACAGGTAGGCACTTCGCAAAAAACACCTCTGTTTTCTTCCAAAGATTTGGATGTGTCCACGTTGTGCTTTGGGGCGTTTCCTGTCGCGGGCGCTAGGCCTACACACACAAGTGAGGTATCATTTTTATAGGGAGACTTGAGGGAACGCTGGGTGGAAGGAAATTTGTGGCTCCTCTCAGATTCCTGAATTTTCTGCCACAGAAATATGAGGAACATGTGTTTTTTTAGCCAAATTTTGAGGTTTGCAAAGGATTCTGGGTAACAGAACCTGGTCCGAGCCCCGCAAGTCACCCCTCCTTGGATTCCCCTAGGTCTCTAGTTTTCAGAAATGCACAGGTTTGGTAGGTTTCCCTAGCTGCCGGCTGAGCTAGAGGCCAAAATCTACAGGTAGGCACTTCGCAAAAAACACCTCTGTTTTCTTCCAAAAATGTTGATGTGTCCACGTTGCGCTTTGGGGCGTTTCCTGTCGCGGGCGCTAGGCCTACCCACACAAGTGAGGTATCATTTTTATCGGGAGACGTGGGGGAACACTGGGTGGAAGGAAATTTGTGGCTACTCTCAGGTTCCAGAACTTTCTGCCACAGAAATGTGAGGAACATGTGTTTTTTTAGCCAAATTTTGAGGTTTGCAAAGGATTCTGGGTAACAGAACCTGGTCCGAGCCCCGCAAGTCACCCCATCTTGGATTCCCCTAGGTCTCTAGCTTTCAGAAATGCACAAGTTTGGTAGGTTTCCCTAGGTGCCAGCTGAGCTAGAGGCCAAAATCTACAGGTAGGCATTTGGCAAAAAACTCCTCTGTTTTCTTCCAAAAATGTGGATGTGTCCACGTTGCGCTTTGGGGCATTTTCTGTTGCGAGCGCTAGGCCTACCCACACAAGTGAGGTATCATTTTTATCGGGAGACTTGAGGGAACGCTGGGTGGAAAGAAATTTGTGGCTCCTCTCAGATTCCAGAACTTTCTGCCACAGAAATGTGAGGAACATGTGTTTTTTTAGCCAAATTTTGAGGTTTGCAAAGGATTCTGGGTAACAGAACCTGGTCCGAGCCCCGCAAGTCACCCCATCTTGGATTCCCCTAGATCTCTAGTTTTCAGAAATGCACAGGTTTGGTAGGTTTCCCTAGGTGCCGGCTGAGCTAGAGGCCAAAATCTACAGCTAGGCACTTCGCAAAAAACACCTCTGTTTTCTTCCCAAAATTTGGATGTGTCCACGTTGCGCTTTGGGGCGTTTTCTGTTGCGAGCGCTAGGCCTACCCACACAAGTGAGGTATCATTTTTATCGGGAGACTTGGGGGAACGCTGGGTGGAAGGAAATTTGTGGCTCCTCTCAGATTCCTGAACTTTCTGCCACAGAAATGTGAGGAACATGTGTTTTTTTAGCCAAATTTTGAGGTTTGCAAAGGATTCTGGGTAACAGAACCTGGACCGAGCCCCGCAAGTCACCCCATCTTGGATTCCCCTAGGTCTCTAGTTTTCAGAAATGCACAGGTTTGGTAGGTTTCCCTAGGTGCCAGCTGATCTAGAGGCTAAAATCTACAGGTAGGCACTTCGCAAAAAACACCTCTGTTTTCTTCCAAAGATTTGGATGTGTCCACGTTGTGCTTTGGGGCGTTTCCTGTCGCGGGCGCTAGGCCTACCCTCTCAAGTGAGGTATCATTTTTATCGGGAGACTTGGGGGAACGCTGGGTGGAAGGAAATTTGTGGCTCCTCTCAGATTCCTGAACTTTCTGCCACAGAAATGTGAGGAACATGTGTTTTTTTAGCCAAATTTTGAGGTTTGCAAAGGATTCTGGGTAACAGAACCTGGTCCGAGCCCCGCAAGTCACCCCTCCTTGGATTCCCCTAGGTCTCTAGTTTTCAGAAATGCACAGGTTTGGTAGGTTTCCCTAGGTGCCAGCTGAGCTAGAGGCTAAAATCTACAGGTAGGCACTTCGCAAAAAACACCTCTGTTTTCTTCCAAAGATTTGGATGTGTCCACGTTGTGCTTTGGGGCGTTTCCTGTCGCGGGCGCTAGGCCTACCCACTCAAGTGAGGTATCATTTTTATCGGGAGACTTGGGGGAACGCTGGGTGGAAGGAAATTTGTGGCTCCTCACAGATTCCTCAACTTTCTGCCACAGAAATGTGAGGAACATGTGTTTTTTTAGCCAAATTTTGAGGTTTGCAAAGGATTCTGGGTAACAGAACCTGGTCCGAGCCCCGCAAGTCACCCCTCCTTGGATTCCCCTAGGTCTCTAGTTTTCAGAAATGCACAGGTTTGGTAGGTTTTCCTAGGTGCCGGCTGAGCTAGAGGCCAAAATCTGCAGGTAGGCACTTCGCAAAAAACACCTCTGTTTTCTTCCAAAAATTTTGATGTGTCCACGTTGCGCTTTGGGGTGTTTCCTGCCGCGGACGCTAGGCCTACCCACACAAGTGAGGTATCATTTTTATCGGGAGACTTGGGGGAACGCTGGGTGGAAGGAAATTTGTGGCTCCTCTCAGATTCCAGAACTTTCTGCCACAGAAATGTGAGGAACATGTGTTTTTTTAGCCAAATTTTGAGGTTTGCAAAGGATTCTGGGTAAGAGAACCTGGTCCGAGCCCCGCAAGTCACCCCATCTTGGATTCCCCTAGATCTCTAGTTTTCAGAAATGCACAGGTTTGGTAGGTTTCCCTAGGTGCCGGCTGAGCTAGAGGCCAAAATCTACAGGTAGGCACTTCGCAAAAAACACCTCTGTTTTCTTCCCAAAATTTGGATGTGTCACGTTGCGCTTTGGGGCGTTTCCTGTTGCGAGCGCTAGGCCTACCCACACAAGTGAGGTATCATTTTTATCGGGAGACTTGGGGGAACGCTGGGTGGAAGGAAATTTGTGGCTCCTCTCAGATTCCTGAACTTTCTGCCACAGAAATGTGAGGAACATGTGTTTTTTTAGCCAAATTTTGAGGTTTGCAAAGGATTCTGGGTAACAGAACCTGGTCCGAGCCCCGCAAGTCACCCCATCTTGGATTCCCCTAGGTCTCTAGCTTTCAGAAATGCACAAGTTTGGTAGGTTTCCCTAGGTGCCAGCTGAGCTAGAGGCCAAAATCTACAGGTAGGCATTTCGCAAAAAACACCTCTGTTTTCTTCCAAAAATGTGGATGTGTCCACGTTACGCTTTGGGGCGTTTCCTGTTGCGGGCGCTAGGCCTACCCAGACAAGTGAGGTATCATTTTTATCGGGAGACTTGGGGGAACGCTGGGTGGAAGGAAATTTGTGGCTCCTCTCAGATTCCAGAACTTTCTGCCACAGAAATATGAGGAACATGTGTTTTTTTAGCCAAATTTTGATGTTTGCAAAGGATTCTGGGTAACAGAACCTGGTCCGAGCCCCGCAAGTCACCCCTCCTTGGATTCCCCTAGGTCTCTAGTTTTCAGAAATGCACAGGTTTGGTAGGTTTCCCTTGGTGCCGGCTGAGCTAGAGGCCAAAATCTACAGGTAGGCACTTCGCAAAAAACACCTCTGTTTTCTTCCAAAAATGTTGATATGTCCACGTTGCGCTTTGGGGCGTTTCCTGTCGCGGGCGCTAGGCCTACCCACACAAGTGAGGTATAATTTTTATCGGGAGACGTGGGGGAACACTGGGTGGAAGGAAATTTGTGGCTACTCTCAGGTTCCAGAACTTTCTGCCACAGAAATGTGAGGAACATGTGTTTTTTTAGCCAAATGTTGAGGTTTGCAAAGGATTCTGGGTAACAGAACCTGGTCCGAGCCCCGCAAGTCACCCCATCTTGGATTCCCCTAGGTCTCTAGCTTTCAGAAATGCACAAGTTTGGTAGGTTTCCCTAGGTGCCAGCTGAGCTAGAGGCCAAAATCTACAGGTAGGCATTTGGCAAAAAACACCTCTGTTTTCTTCCAAAAATTTGGATGTGTCCACGTTGCGCTTTGGGGCGTTTCTTGTCGCGGGCGCTAGGCCTACCCACACAAGTGAGGTATCATTTTTATCGGGAGACTTCGGGGAACGCTGGGTGGAAGGAAATTTGTGGCTCCTCTCAGATTCCAGAACTTTCTGCCACAGAAATGTGAGGAACATGTGTTTTTTTAGCCAAATTTTGGGGTTTGCAAAGGATTCTGGGTAACAGAACCTGGTCCGAGCCCCGCAAGTCACCCCATCTTGGATTCCCCTAGATCTCTAGTTTTCAGAAATGCACAGGTTTGGTAGGTTTCCCTAGGTGCCGGCTGAGCTAGAGGCCAAAATCTACAGGTAGGCACTTCGCAAAAAACACCTCTGTTTTCTTCCCAAAATTTGGATGTGTCCACGTTGCGCTTTGGGGCGTTTTCTGTTGCGAGCGCTAGGCCTACCCACACAAGTGAGGTATCATTTTTATCGGGAGACTTGGGGGAACGCTGTGTGGAAGGAAATTTGTGGCTCCTCTCAGATTCCAGAACGTTCTGCCACAGAAATGTGAGGAACATGTGTTTTTGTAGCCAAATTTTGAGGTTTGCAAAGGATTCTGGGTAACAGAACCTGGACCGAGCCCCGCAAGTCACCCCATCTTGGATTCCCCTAGGTCTCTAGTTTTCAGAAATGCACAGGTTTGGTAGGTTTCCCTAGGTGCCAGCTGATCTAGAGGCTAAAATCTACAGGTAGGCACTTCGCAAAAAACACCTCTGTTTTCTTCCAAAGATTTGGATGTGTCCACGTTGTGCTTTGGGGCGTTTCCTGTCGCGGGCGCTAGGCCTACCCACTCAAGTGAGGTATCATTTTTATCGGGAGACTTGGGGGAACGCTGGGTGGAAGGAAATTTGTGGCTCCTCTCAGATTCCTGAACTTTCTGCCACAGAAATGTGAGGAACATGTGTTTTTTTAGCCAAATTTTGAGGTTTGCAAAGGATTCTGGGTAACAGAACCTGGTCCGAGCCCCGCAAGTCACCCCTCCTTGGATTCCCCTAGGTCTCTAGTTTTCAGAAATGCACAGGTTTGGTAGGTTTCCCTAGGTGCCGGCTGAGCTAGAGGCCAAAATCTACAGGTAGACACTTCGCAAAAAACACCTCTGTTTTCTTCACAAAATTTTGATGTGTCCACGTTGCGCTTTGGGATGTTTCCTGCCGCGGGCGCTAGGCCTACCCACACAAGTGAGGTATCATTTTTATCGGGAGACTTGGGGGAACGCTGGGTGGAAGGAAATTTGTGGCTCCTCTCAGATTCCAGAACTTTCTGCCACAGAAATGTGAGGAACATGTGTTTTTGTAACCAAATTTTGAGGTTTGCAAAGGATTCTGGGTAACAGAACCTGGTCCGAGCCCCGCAAGTCACCCCTCCTTGGATTCCCCTAGGTCTCTAGTTTTCAGAAATGCACAGGTTTGGTAGGTTTCCCTAGGTGCCGGCTGAGCTAGAGTCCAAAATCTACAGGTAGGCACTTCGCAAAAAACACCTGTTTTCTTCCAAAAATTTTGATGTGTCCACGTTGCGCTTTGGGGTGTTTCCTGCCGCGGGCGCTAGGCCTACCCACACAAGTGAGGTATCATTTTTATCGGGAGACTTGGGGGAACGCTGGGTGGAAGGAAATTTGTGGCTCCTCTCAGATTCCAGAACTTTCTGCCACAGAAATGTGAGGAACATGTGTGTTTTTAGCCAAATTTTGAGGTTTGCAAAGGATTCTGGGTAACAGAACCTGGTCCGAGCCCCGCAAGTCACCCCATCTTGGATTCCCCTAGATCTCTAGTTTTCAGAAATGCACAGGTTTGGTAGGTTTCCCTAGGTGCCGGCTGAGCTAGAGGCCAAAATCTACAGGTAGGCACTTCGCAAAAAACACCTCTGTTTTCTTCCCAAAATTTGGATGTGTCCACGTTGCACTTTGGGGCATTTTCTGTTGCGAGCGCTAGGCCTACCGACACAAGTGAGGTATAATTTTTATCGGGAGACTTGGGGGAACGCTGTGTGGAAGGAAATTTGTGGCTCCTCTCAGGTTCCAGAACTTTCTGCCACAGAAATGTGAGGAACATGTGTTTTTTTAGCCAAATTTTGAGGTTTGCAAAGGATTCTGGGTAACAGAACCTGGTCCGAGCCCCGCAAGTCACCCCATCTTGGATTCCCCTAGATCTCTAGTTTTCAGAAATGCACAGGTTTGGTAGGTTTCCCTAGGTGCCGGCTGAGCTAGAGGCCAAAATCTACAGGTAGGCACTTCGCAAAAAACACCTCTGTTTTCTTCCCAAAATTTGGATGTGTCCACGTTGCGCTTTGGGGCATTTTCTGTTGCGAGCACTAGGCCTACCCACACAAGTGAGGAATCATTTTTATCGGGAGACTTGGGGGAACGCTGTGTGGAAGGAAATTTGTGGCTCCTCTCAGGTTCCAGTACTTTCTGCCACAGAAATGTGAGGAACATGTGTTTTTTTAGCCAAATTTTGAGGTTTGCAAAGGATTCTGGGTAAGAGAACCTGGTCCGAGCCCCGCAAGTCACCCCATCTTGGATTCCCCTAGATCTCTAGTTTTCAGAAATGCACAGGTTTGGTAGGTTTCCCTAGGTGCCGGCTGAGCTAGAGGCCAAAATCTACAGGTAGGCACTTCGCAAAAAACACCTCTGTTTTCTTCCCAAAATTTGGATGTGTCACGTTGCGCTTTGGGGCGTTTCCTGTTGCGAGCGCTAGGCCTACCCACACAAGTGAGGTATCATTTTTATCGGGAGACTTGGGGGAACGCTGGGTGGAAGGAAATTTGTGGCTCCTCTCAGATTCCTGAACTTTCTGCCACAGAAATGTGAGGAACATGTGTTTTTGTAGCCAAATTTTGAGGTTTGCAAAGGATTCTGGGTAACAGAACCTGGACCGAGCCCCGCAAATCACCCCATCTTGGATTCCCCTAGGTCTCTAGTTTTCAGAAATGCACAGGTTTGGTAGGTTTCCCTAGGTGCCAGCTGAGCTAGAGGCTAAAATCTACAGGTAGGCACTTCGCAAAAAACACCTCTGTTTTCTTCCACAGATTTGGATGTGTCCACGTTGTGCTTTGGGGCGTTTCCTGTCGCGGGCGCTAGGCCTACCCACTCAAGTGAGGTATCATTTTTATCGGGAGACTTGGGGGAACGCTGGGTGGAAGGAAATTTGTGGCTCCTCACAGATTCCTCAACTTTCTGCCACAGAAATGTGAGGAACATGTGTTTTTTTAGCCAAATTTTGAGGTTTGCAAAGGATTCTGGGTAACAGAACCTGGTCCGAGCCCCGCAAGTCACCCCTCCTTGGATTCCCCTAGGTCTCTAGTTTTCAGAAATGCACAGGTTTGGTAGGTTTCCCTAGGTGCCGGCTGAGCTAGAGGCCAAAATCTGCAGGTAGGCACTTCGCAAAAAACACCTCTGTTTTCTTCCAAAAATTTTGATGTGTCCACGTTGCGCTTTGGGGTGTTTCCTGCCGCGGACGCTAGGCCTACCCACACAAGTGAGGTATCATTTTTATCGGGAGACTTGGGGGAACGCTGGGTGGAAGGAAATTTGTGGCTCCTCTCAGATTCCAGAACTTTCTGCCACAGAAATGTGAGGAACATGTGTTTTTTTAGCCAAATTTTGAGGTTTGCAAAGGATTCTGGGTAAGAGAACCTGGTCCGAGCCCCGCAAGTCACCCCATCTTGGATTCCCCTAGATCTCTAGTTTTCAGAAATGCACAGGTTTGGTAGGTTTCCCTAGGTGCCGGCTGAGCTAGAGGCCAAAATCTACAGGTAGGCACTTCGCAAAAAACACCTCTGTTTTCTTCCCAAAATTTGGATGTGTCACGTTGCGCTTTGGGGCGTTTCCTGTTGCGAACGCTAGGCCTACCCACACAAGTGAGGTATCATTTTTATCGTGAGACTTGGGGGAACGCTGGGTGGAAGGAAATTTGTGGCTCCTCTCAGATTCCTGAACTTTCTGCCACAGAAATGTGAGGAACATGTGTTTTTTTAGCCAAATTTTGAGGTTTGCAAAGGATTCTGGGTAACAGAACCTGGTCCGAGCCCCGCAAGTCACCCCATCTTGGATTCCCCTAGGTCCCTAGCTTTCAGAAATGCACAAGTTTGGTAGGTTTCCCTAGGTGCCAGCTGAGCTAGAGGCCAAAATCTACAGGTAGGCATTTCACAAAAAACACCTCTGTTTTCTTCCAAAAATGTGGATGTGTCCACGTTGCGCTTTGGGGCGTTTCCTGTTGCGGGCGCTAGGCCTACCCACACAAGTGAGGTATCATTTTTATCGGGAGACTTGGGGGAACGCTGGGTGGAAGGAAATTTGTGGCTCCTCACAGATTCCTCAACTTTCTGCCACAGAAATGTGAGGAACATGTGTTTTTTTAGCCAAATTTTGAGGTTTGCAAAGGATTCTGGGTAACAGAACCTGGTCCGAGCCCCGCAAGTCACCCCATCTTGGATTCCCCTAGGTCTCTAGCTTTCAGAAATGCACAAGTTTGGTAGGTTTCCCTAGGTGCCAGCTGAGCTAGAGGCCAAAATCTACAGGTAGGCATTTCGCAAAAAACACCTCTGTTTTCTTCCAAAAATGTGGATGTGTCCACGTTACGCTTTGGGGCGTTTCCTGTTGCGGGCGCTAGGCCTACCCACACAAGTGAGGTATCATTTTTATCGGGAGACTTGGGGGAACGCTGGGTGGAAGGAAATTTGTGGCTCCTCTCAGATTCCAGAACTTTCTGCCACAGAAATATGAGGAACATGTGTTTTTTTAGCCAAATTTTGAGGTTTGCAAAGGATTCTGGGTAACAGAACCTGGTCCGAGCCCCGCAAGTCACCCCTCCTTGGATTCCCCTAGGTCTCTAGTTTTCAGAAATGCACAGGTTTGGTAGGTTTCCCTAGGTGCCGGCTGAGCTAGAGGCCAAAATCTACAGGTAGGCACTTCGCAAAAAACACCTCTGTTTTCTTCCCAAAATTTGGATGTGTCCACGTTGCGCTTAGGGGCGTTTCCTGTCGCGGGCGCTAGGCCTACCCACACAAGTGAGGTATCATTTTTATCGGGAGACTTGGGGGAACACTGGATGGAAGAAAATATGTGGCTCCTCTCAGATTCCAGAACTTTCTGTCACAGAAATGTGAGGAACATGTGTTTTTTTAGCCAAATTTTGAGGTTTGCAAAGGATTCTGGGTAACAGAACCTGGTCCGAGCCCCGCAAGTCACCCCATCTTGGATTCCCCTAGGTCTCTAGCTTTCAGAAATGCACAAGTTTGGTAGGTTTCCCTAGGTGCCAGCTGAGCTAGAGGCCAAAATCTACAGGTATGCATTTCGCAAAAAACACCTCTGTTTTCTTCCAAAGATTTGGATGTGTCCACGTTGTGCTTTGGGGCGTTTCCTGTCGCGGGCGCTAGGCCTACCCACTCAAGTGAGGTATCATTTTTATCGGGAGACTTGGGGGAACGCTGGGTGGAAGGAAATTTGTGGCTCCTCTCAGATTCCTGAACTTTCTGCCACAGAAATGTGAGGAACATGTGTTTTTTTAGCCAAATTTTGAGGTTTGCAAAGGATTCTGGGTAACAGAACCTGGTCCGAGCCCCGCAAGTCACCCCTCCTTGGATTCCCCTAGGTCTCTAGTTTTCAGAAATGCACAGGTTTGGTAGGTTTCCCTAGGTGCCAGCTGAGCTAGAGGCTAAAATCTACAGGTAGGCACTTCGCAAAAAACACCTCTGTTTTCTTCCAAAGATTTGGATGTGTCCACGTTGTGCTTTGGGGCGTTTCCTGTCGCGGGCGCTAGGCCTACACACACAAGTGAGGTATCATTTTTATAGGGAGACTTGAGGGAACGCTGGGTGGAAGGAAATTTGTGGCTCCTCTCAGATTCCTGAATTTTCTGCCACAGAAATATGAGGAACATGTGTTTTTTTAGCCAAATTTTGAGGTTTGCAAAGGATTCTGGGTAACAGAACCTGGTCCGAGCCCCGCAAGTCACCCCTCCTTGGATTCCCCTAGGTCTCTAGTTTTCAGAAATGCACAGGTTTGGTAGGTTTCCCTAGCTGCCGGCTGAGCTAGAGGCCAAAATCTACAGGTAGGCACTTCGCAAAAAACACCTCTGTTTTCTTCCAAAAATGTTGATGTGTCCACGTTGCGCTTTGGGGCGTTTCATGTCGCGGGCGCTAGGCCTACCCACACAAGTGAGGTATCATTTTTATCGGGAGACGTGGGGGAACACTGGGTGGAAGGAAATTTGTGGCTACTCTCAGGTTCCAGAACTTTCTGCCACAGAAATGTGAGGAACATGTGTTTTTTTAGCCAAATTTTGAGGTTTGCAAAGGATTCTGGGTAACAGAACCTGGTCCGAGCCCCGCAAGTCACCCCATCTTGGATTCCCCTAGGTCTCTAGCTTTCAGAAATGCACAAGTTTGGTAGGTTTCCCTAGGTGCCAGCTGAGCTAGAGGCCAAAATCTACAGGTAGGCATTTGGCAAAAAACACCTCTGTTTTCTTCCAAAAATGTGGATGTGTCCACGTTGCGCTTTGGGGCATTTTCTGTTGCGAGCGCTAGGCCTACCCACACAAGTGAGGTATCATTTTTATCGGGAGACTTGAGGGAACGCTGGGTGGAAAGAAATTTGTGGCTCCTCTCAGATTCCAGAACTTTCTGCCACAGAAATGTGAGGAACATGTGTTTTTTTAGCCAAATTTTGAGGTTTGCAAAGGATTCTGGGTAACAGAACCTGGTCCGAGCCCCGCAAGTCACCTCATCTTGGATTCCCCTAGATCTCTAGTTTTCAGAAATGCACAGGTTTGGTAGGTTTCCCTAGGTGCCGGCTGAGCTAGAGGCCAAAATCTACAGCTAGGCACTTCGCAAAAAACACCTCTGTTTTCTTCCCAAAATTTGGATGTGTCCACGTTGCGCTTTGGGGCGTTTTCTGTTGCGAGCGCTAGGCCTACCCACACAAGTGAGGTATCATTTTTATCGGGAGACTTGGGGGAACGCTGGGTGGAAGGAAATTTGTGGCTCCTCTCAGATTCCTGAACTTTCTGCCACAGAAATGTGAGGAACATGTGTTTTTTTAGCCAAATTTTGAGGTTTGCAAAGGATTCTGGGTAACAGAACCTGGACCGAGCCCCGCAAGTCACCCCATCTTGGATTCCCCTAGGTCTCTAGTTTTCAGAAATGCACAGGTTTGGTAGGTTTCCCTAGGTGCCAGCTGATCTAGAGGCTAAAATCTACAGGTAGGCACTTCGCAAAAAACACCTCTGTTTTCTTCCAAAGATTTGGATGTGTCCACGTTGTGCTTTGGGGCGTTTCCTGTCGCGGGCGCTAGGCCTACCCTCTCAAGTGAGGTATCATTTTTATCGGGAGACTTGGGGGAACGCTGGGTGGAAGGAAATTTGTGGCTCCTCTCAGATTCCTGAACTTTCTGCCACAGAAATGTGAGGAACATGTGTTTTTTTAGCCAAATTTTGAGGTTTGCAAAGGATTCTGGGTAACAGAACCTGGTCCGAGCCCCGCAAGTCACCCCTCCTTGGATTCCCCTAGGTCTCTAGTTTTCAGAAATGCACAGGTTTGGTAGGTTTCCCTAGGTGCCAGCTGAGCTAGAGGCTAAAATCTACAGGTAGGCACTTCGCAAAAAACACCTCTGTTTTCTTCCAAAGATTTGGATGTGTCCACGTTGTGCTTTGGGGCGTTTCCTGTCGCGGGCGCTAGGCCTACCCACTCAAGTGAGGTATCATTTTTATCGGGAGACTTGGGGGAACGCTGGGTGGAAGGAAATTTGTGGCTCCTCACAGATTCCTCAACTTTCTGCCACAGAAATGTGAGGAACATGTGTTTTTTTAGCCAAATTTTGAGGTTTGCAAAGGATTCTGGGTAACAGAACCTGGTCCGAGCCCCGCAAGTCACCCCTCCTTGGATTCCCCTAGGTCTCTAGTTTTCAGAAATGCACAGGTTTGGTAGGTTTCCCTAGGTGCCGGCTGAGCTAGAGGCCAAAATCTGCAGGTAGGCACTTCGCAAAAAACACCTCTGTTTTCTTCCAAAAATTTTGATGTGTCCACGTTGCGCTTTGGGGTGTTTCCTGCCGCGGACGCTAGGCCTACCCACACAAGTGAGGTATCATTTTTATCGGGAGACTTGGGGGAACGCTGGGTGGAAGGAAATTTGTGGCTCCTCTCAGATTCCAGAACTTTCTGCCACAGAAATGTGAGGAACATGTGTTTTTTTAGCCAAATTTTGAGGTTTGCAAAGGATTCTGGGTAAGAGAACCTGATCCGAGCCCCGCAAGTCACCCCATCTTGGATTCCCCTAGATCTCTAGTTTTCAGAAATGCACAGGTTTGGTAGGTTTCCCTAGGTGCCGGCTGAGCTAGAGGCCAAAATCTACAGGTAGGCACTTCGCAAAAAACACCTCTGTTTTCTTCCCAAAATTTGGATGTGTCACGTTGCGCTTTGGGGCATTTCCTGTTGCGAGCGCTAGGCCTACCCACACAAGTGAGGTATCATTTTTATCGGGAGACTTGGGGGAACGCTGGGTGGAAGGAAATTTGTGGCTCCTCTCAGATTCCTGAACTTTCTGCCACAGAAATGTGAGGAACATGTGTTTTTTTAGCCAAATTTTGAGGTTTGCAAAGGATTCTGGGTAACAGAACCTGGTCCGAGCCCCGCAAGTCACCCCATCTTGGATTCCCCTAGGTCTCTAGCTTTCAGAAATGCACAAGTTTGGTAGGTTTCCCTAGGTGCCAGCTGAGCTAGAGGCCAAAATCTACAGGTAGGCATTTCGCAAAAAACACCTCTGTTTTCTTCCAAAAATGTGGATGTGTCCACGTTACGCTTTGGGGCGTTTCCTGTTGCGGGCGCTAGGCCTACCCAGACAAGTGAGGTATCATTTTTATCGGGAGACTTGGGGGAACGCTGGGTGGAAGGAAATTTGTGGCTCCTCTCAGATTCCAGAACTTTCTGCCACAGAAATATGAGGAACATGTGTTTTTTTAGCCAAATTTTGATGTTTGCAAAGGATTCTGGGTAACAGAACCTGGTCCGAGCCCCGCAAGTCACCCCTCCTTGGATTCCCCTAGGTCTCTAGTTTTCAGAAATGCACAGGTTTGGTAGGTTTCCCTAGGTGCCGGCTGAGCTAGAGGCCAAAATCTACAGGTAGGCACTTCGCAAAAAACACCTCTGTTTTCTTCCAAAAATGTTGATATGTCCACGTTGCGCTTTGGGGCGTTTCCTGTCGCGGGCGCTAGGCCTACCCACACAAGTGAGGTATAATTTTTATCGGGAGACGTGGGGGAACACTGGGTGGAAGGAAATTTGTGGCTACTCTCAGGTTCCAGAACTTTCTGCCACAGAAATGTGAGGAACATGTGTTTTTTTAGCCAAATGTTGAGGTTTGCAAAGGATTCTGGGTAACAGAACCTGGTCCGAGCCCCGCAAGTCACCCCATCTTGGATTCCCCTAGGTCTCTAGCTTTCAGAAATGCACAAGTTTGGTAGGTTTCCCTAGGTGCCAGCTGAGCTAGAGGCCAAAATCTACAGGTAGGCATTTGGCAAAAAACACCTCTGTTTTCTTCCAAAAATTTGGATGTGTCCACGTGGTGCTTTGGGGCGTTTCTTGTCGCGGGCGCTAGGCCTACCCACACAAGTGAGGTATCATTTTTATCGGGAGACTTCGGGGAACGCTGGGTGGAAGGAAATTTGTGGCTCCTCTCAGATTCCAGAACTTTCTGCCACAGAAATGTGAGGAACATGTGTTTTTTTAGCCAAATTTTGGGGTTTGCAAAGGATTCTGGGTAACAGAACCTGGTCCGAGCCCCGCAAGTCACCCCATCTTGGATTCCCCTAGATCTCTAGTTTTCAGAAATGCACAGGTTTGGTAGGTTTCCCTAGGTGCCGGCTGAGCTAGAGGCCAAAATCTACAGGTAGGCACTTCGCAAAAAACACCTCTGTTTTCTTCCCAAAATTTGGATGTGTCCACGTTGCGCTTTGGGGCGTTTTCTGTTGCGAGCGCTAGGCCTACCCACACAAGTGAGGTATCATTTTTATCGGGAGACTTGGGGGAACGCTGTGTGGAAGGAAATTTGTGGCTCCTCTCAGATTCCAGAACGTTCTGCCACAGAAATGTGAGGAACATGTGTTTTTGTAGCCAAATTTTGAGGTTTGCAAAGGATTCTGGGTAACAGAACCTGGACCGAGCCCCGCAAGTCACCCCATCTTGGATTCCCCTAGGTCTCTAGTTTTCAGAAATGCACAGGTTTGGTAGGTTTCCCTAGGTGCCAGCTGATCTAGAGGCTAAAATCTACAGGTAGGCACTTCGCAAAAAACACCTCTGTTTTCTTCCAAAGATTTGGATGTGTCCACGTTGTGCTTTGGGGCGTTTCCTGTCGCGGGCGCTAGGCCTACCCACTCAAGTGAGGTATCATTTTTATCGGGAGACTTGGGGGAACGCTGGGTGGAAGGAAATTTGTGGCTCCTCTCAGATTCCTGAACTTTCTGCCACAGAAATGTGAGGAACATGTGTTTTTTTAGCCAAATTTTGAGGTTTGCAAAGGATTCTGGGTAACAGAACCTGGTCCGAGCCCCGCAAGTCACCCCTCCTTGGATTCCCCTAGGTCTCTAGTTTTCAGAAATGCACAGGTTTGGTAGGTTTCCCTAGGTGCCGGCTGAGCTAGAGGCCAAAATCTACAGGTAGACACTTCGCAAAAAACACCTCTGTTTTCTTCCCAAAATTTTGATGTGTCCACGTTGCGCTTTGGGATGTTTCCTGCCGCGGGCGCTAGGCCTACCCACACAAGTGAGGTATCATTTTTATCGGGAGACTTGGGGGAACGCTGGGTGGAAGGAAATTTGTGGCTCCTCTCAGATTCCAGAACTTTCTGCCACAGAAATGTGAGGAACATGTGTTTTTGTAACCAAATTTTGAGGTTTGCAAAGGATTCTGGGTAACAGAACCTGGTCCGAGCCCCGCAAGTCACCCCTCCTTGGATTCCCCTAGGTCTCTAGTTTTCAGAAATGCACAGGTTTGGTAGGTTTCCCTAGGTGCCGGCTGAGCTAGAGTCCAAAATCTACAGGTAGGCACTTCGCAAAAAACACCTGTTTTCTTCCAAAAATTTTGATGTGTCCACGTTGCGCTTTGGGGTGTTTCCTGCCGCGGGCGCTAGGCCTACCCACACAAGTGAGGTATCATTTTTATCGGGAGACTTGGGGGAACGCTGGGTGGAAGGAAATTTGTGGCTCCTCTCAGATTCCAGAACTTTCTGCCACAGAAATGTGAGGAACATGTGTGTTTTTAGCCAAATTTTGAGGTTTGCAAAGGATTCTGGGTAACAGAACCTGGTCCGAGCCCCGCAAGTCACCCCATCTTGGATTCCCCTAGATCTCTAGTTTTCAGAAATGCACAGGTTTGGTAGGTTTCCCTAGGTGCCGGCTGAGCTAGAGGCCAAAATCTACAGGTAGGCACTTCGCAAAAAACACCTCTGTTTTCTTCCCAAAATTTGGATGTGTCCACGTTGCACTTTGGGGCATTTTCTGTTGCGAGCGCTAGGCCTACCCACACAAGTGAGGTATAATTTTTATCGGGAGACTTGGGGGAACGCTGTGTGGAAGGAAATTTGTGGCTCCTCTCAGGTTCCAGAACTTTCTGCCACAGAAATGTGAGGAACATGTGTTTTTTTAGCCAAATTTTGAGGTTTGCAAAGGATTCTGGGTAACAGAACCTGGTCCGAGCCCCGCAAGTCACCCCATCTTGGATTCCCCTAGATCTCTAGTTTTCAGAAATGCACAGGTTTGGTAGGTTTCCCTAGGTGCCGGCTGAGCTAGAGGCCAAAATCTACAGGTAGGCACTTCGCAAAAAACACCTCTGTTTTCTTCCCAAAATTTGGATGTGTCCACGTTGCGCTTTGGGGCATTTTCTGTTGCGAGCACTAGGCCTACCCACACAAGTGAGGTATCATTTTTATCGGGAGACTTGGGGGAACGCTGTGTGGAAGGAAATTTGTGGCTCCTCTCAGGTTCCAGTACTTTCTGCCACAGAAATGTGAGGAACATGTGTTTTTTTAGCCAAATTTTGAGGTTTGCAAAGGATTCTGGGTAAGAGAACCTGGTCCGAGCCCCGCAAGTCACCCCATCTTGGATTCCCCTAGATCTCTAGTTTTCAGAAATGCACAGGTTTGGTAGGTTTCCCTAGGTGCCGGCTGAGCTAGAGGCCAAAATCTACAGGTAGGCACTTCGCAAAAAACACCTCTGTTTTCTTCCCAAAATTTGGATGTGTCACGTTGCGCTTTGGGGCGTTTCCTGTTGCGAGCGCTAGGCCTACCCACACAAGTGAGGTATCATTTTTATCGGGAGACTTGGGGGAACGCTGGGTGGAAGGAAATTTGTGGCTCCTCTCAGATTCCTGAACTTTCTGCCACAGAAATGTGAGGAACATGTGTTTTTTTAGCCAAATTTTGAGGTTTGCAAAGGATTCTGGGTAACAGAACCTGGTCCGAGCCCCGCAAGTCACCCCATCTTGGATTCCCCTAGGTCTCTAGCTTTCAGAAATGCACAAGTTTGGTAGGTTTCCCTAGGTGCCAGCTGAGCTAGAGGCCAAAATCTACAGGTAGGCATTTTGCAAAAAACACCTCTGTTTTCTTCCAAAAATGTGGATGTGTCCACGTTGCGCTTTGGGGCGTTTCCTGTTGCGGGCGCTAGGCCTACCCACACAAGTGAGGTATCATTTTTATCGGGAGACTTGGGGGAACGCTGGGTGGAAGGAAATTTGTGGCTCCTCTCAGATTCCAGAACTTTCTGCCACAGAAATATGAGGAACATGTGTTTTTGTAGCCAAATTTTGAGGTTTGCAAAGGATTCTGGGTAACAGAACCTGGACCGAGCCCCGCAAATCACCCCATCTTGGATTCCCCTAGGTCTCTAGTTTTCAGAAATGCACAGGTTTGGTAGGTTTCCCTAGGTGCCAGCTGAGCTAGAGGCTAAAATCTACAGGTAGGCACTTCGCAAAAAACACCTCTGTTTTCTTCCACAGATTTGGATGTGTCCACGTTGTGCTTTGGGGCGTTTCCTGTCGCGGGCGCTAGGCCTACCCACTCAAGTGAGGTATCATTTTTATCGGGAGACTTGGGGGAACGCTGGGTGGAAGGAAATTTGTGGCTCCTCACAGATTCCTCAACTTTCTGCCACAGAAATGTGAGGAACATGTGTTTTTTTAGCCAAATTTTGAGGTTTGCAAAGGATTCTGGGTAACAGAACCTGGTCCGAGCCCCGCAAGTCACCCCTCCTTGGATTCCCCTAGGTCTCTAGTTTTCAGAAATGCACAGGTTTGGTAGGTTTCCCTAGGTGCCGGCTGAGCTAGAGGCCAAAATCTGCAGGTAGGCACTTCGCAAAAAACACCTCTGTTTTCTTCCAAAAATTTTGATGTGTCCACGTTGCGCTTTGGGGTGTTTCCTGCCGCGGACGCTAGGCCTACCCACACAAGTGAGGTATCATTTTTATCGGGAGACTTGGGGGAACGCTGGGTGGAAGGAAATTTGTGGCTCCTCTCAGATTCCAGAACTTTCTGCCACAGAAATGTGAGGAACATGTGTTTTTTTAGCCAAATTTTGAGGTTTGCAAAGGATTCTGGGTAAGAGAACCTGGTCCGAGCCCCGCAAGTCACCCCATCTTGGATTCCCCTAGATCTCTAGTTTTCAGAAATGCACAGGTTTGGTAGGTTTCCCTAGGTGCCGGCTGAGCTAGAGGCCAAAATCTACAGGTAGGCACTTCGCAAAAAACACCTCTGTTTTCTTCCCAAAATTTGGATGTGTCACGTTGCGCTTTGGGGCGTTTCCTGTTGCGAGCGCTAGGCCTACCCACACAAGTGAGGTATCATTTTTATCGTGAGACTTGGGGGAACGCTGGGTGGAAGGAAATTTGTGGCTCCTCTCAGATTCCTGAACTTTCTGCCACAGAAATGTGAGGAACATGTGTTTTTTTAGCCAAATTTTGAGGTTTGCAAAGGATTCTGGGTAACAGAACCTGGTCCGAGCCCCGCAAGTCACCCCATCTTGGATTCCCCTAGGTCCCTAGCTTTCAGAAATGCACAAGTTTGGTAGGTTTCCCTAGGTGCCAGCTGAGCTAGAGGCCAAAATCTACAGGTAGGCATTTCACAAAAAACACCTCTGTTTTCTTCCAAAAATGTGGATGTGTCCACGTTGCGCTTTGGGGCGTTTCCTGTTGCGGGCGCTAGGCCTACCCACACAAGTGAGGTATCATTTTTATCGGGAGACTTGGGGGAACGCTGGGTGGAAGGAAATTTGTGGCTCCTCACAGATTCCTCAACTTTCTGCCACAGAAATGTGAGGAACATGTGTTTTTTTAGCCAAATTTTTAGGTTTGCAAAGGATTCTGGGTAACAGAACCTGGTCCGAGCCCCGCAAGTCACCCCATCTTGGATTCCCCTAGGTCTCTAGCTTTCAGAAATGCACAAGTTTGGTAGGTTTCCTTAGGTGCCAGCTGAGCTAGAGGCCAAAATCTACAGGTAGGCATTTCGCAAAAAACACCTCTGTTTTCTTCCAAAAATGTGGATGTGTCCACGTTACGCTTTGGGGCGTTTCCTGTTACGGGCGCTAGGCCTACCCACACAAGTGAGGTATCATTTTTATCGGGAGACTTGGGGGAACGCTGGGTGGAAGGAAATTTGTGGCTCCTCTCAGATTCCAGAACTTTCTGCCACAGAAATATGAGGAACATGTGTTTTTTTAGCCAAATTTTGAGGTTTGCAAAGGATTCTGGGTAACAGAACCTGGTCCGAGCCCCGCAAGTCACCCCTCCTTGGATTCCCCTAGGTCTCTAGTTTTCAGAAATGCACAGGTTTGGTAGGTTTCCCTAGGTGCCGGCTGAGCTAGAGGCCAAAATCTACAGGTAGGCACTTCGCAAAAAACACCTCTGTTTTCTTCCAAAAATTTTGATATGTCCACGTTGCGCTTTGGGGCGTTTCCTGTCGCGGGCGCTAGGCCTACCCACACAAGTGAGGTATAATTTTTATCGGGAGACGTGGGGGAACACTGGGTGGAAGGAAATTTGTGGCTACTCTCAGGTTCCAGAACTTTCTGCCACAGAAATGTGAGGAACATGTGTTTTTTTAGCCAAATGTTGAGGTTTGCAAAGGATTCTGGGTAACAGAACCTGGTCCGAGCCCCGCAAGTCACCCCATCTTGGACTCCCCTAGGTCTCTAGCTTTCAGAAATGCACAAGTTTGGTAGGTTTCCCTAGGTGCCAGCTGAGCTAGAGGCCAAAATCTACAGGTAGGCATTTCGCAAAAAACACCTCTGTTTTCTTCCAAAAATTTGGATGTGTCCACGTTGCGCTTTGGGGCGTTTCTTGTCGCGGGCGCTAGGCCTACCCACACAAGTGAGGTATCATTTTTATCGGGAGACTTCGGGGAACGCTGGGTGGAAGGAAATTTGTGGCTACTCTCAGATTCCAGAACTTTCTGCCACAGAAATGTGAGGAACATGTGTTTTTTTAGCCAAATTTTGGGGTTTGCAAAGGATTCTGGGTAACAGAACCTGGTCCGAGCCCCGCAAGTCACCCCATCTTGGATTCCCCTAGATCTCTAGTTTTCAGAAATGCACAGGTTTGGTAGGTTTCCCTAGGTGCCGGCTGAGCTAGAGGCCAAAATCTACAGGTAGGCACTTCGCAAAAAACACCTCTGTTTTCTTCCCAAAATTTGGATGTGTCCACGTTGCGCTTTGGGGCGTTTTCTGTTGCGAGCGCTAGGCCTACCCACTCAAGTGAGGTATCATTTTTATCGGGAGACTTGGGGGAACGCTGGGTGGAAGGAAATTTGTGGCTCCTCTCAGATTCCAGAACTTTCTGCCACAGAAATGTGAGGAACATGTGTTTTTGTAACCAAATTTTGAGGTTTGCAAAGGATTCTGGGTAACAGAACCTGGTCCGAGCCCCGCAAGTCACCCCTCCTTGGATTCCCCTAGGTCTCTAGTTTTCAGAAATGCACAGGTTTGGTAGGTTTCCCTAGGTGCCGGCTGAGCTAGAGTCCAAAATCTACAGGTAGGCACTTCGCAAAAAACACCTGTTTTCTTCCAAAAATTTTGATGTGTCCACGTTGCGCTTTGGGGTGTTTCCTGCCGCGGGCGCTAGGCCTACCCACACAAGTGAGGTATCATTTTTATCGGGAGACTTGGGGGAACGCTGGGTGGAAGGAAATTTGTGGCTCCTCTCAGATTCCAGAACTTTCTGCCACAGAAATGTGAGGAACATGTGTGTTTTTAGCCAAATTTTGAGGTTTGCAAAGGATTCTGGGTAACAGAACCTGGTCCGAGCCCCGCAAGTCACCCCATCTTGGATTCCCCTAGATCTCTAGTTTTCAGAAATGCACAGGTTTGGTAGGTTTCCCTAGGTGCCGGCTGAGCTAGAGGCCAAAATCTACAGGTAGGCACTTCGCAAAAAACACCTCTGTTTTCTTCCCAAAATTTGGATGTGTCCACGTTGCACTTTGGGGCATTTTCTGTTGCGAGCGCTAGGCCTACCCACACAAGTGAGGTATAATTTTTATCGGGAGACTTGGGGGAACGCTGTGTGGAAGGAAATTTGTGGCTCCTCTCAGGTTCCAGAACTTTCTGCCACAGAAATGTGAGGAACATGTGTTTTTTTAGCCAAATTTTGAGGTTTGCAAAGGATTCTGGGTAACAGAACCTGGTCCGAGCCCCGCAAGTCACCCCATCTTGGATTCCCCTAGATCTCTAGTTTTCAGAAATGCACAGGTTTGGTAGGTTTCCCTAGGTGCCGGCTGAGCTAGAGGCCAAAATCTACAGGTAGGCACTTCGCAAAAAACACCTCTGTTTTCTTCCCAAAATTTGGATGTGTCCACGTTGCGCTTAGGGGCATTTTCTGTTGCGAGCGCTAGGCCTACCCACACAAGTGAGGTATCATTTTTATCGGGAGACTTGGGGGAACGCTGTGTGGAAGGAAATTTGTGGCTCCTCTCAGATTCCAGTACTTTCTGCCACAGAAATGTGAGGAACATGTGTTTTTTTAGCCAAATTTTGAGGTTTGCAAAGGATTCTGGGTAAGAGAACCTGGTCCGAGCCCCGCAAGTCACCCCATCTTGGATTACCCTAGATCTCTAGTTTTCAGAAATGCACAGGTTTGGTAGGTTTCCCTAGGTGCCGGCTGAGCTAGAGGCCAAAATCTACAGGTAGGCACTTCGCAAAAAACACCTCTGTTTTCTTCCCAAAATTTGGATGTGTCACGTTGCGCTTTGGGGCGTTTCCTGTTGCGAGCGCTAGGCCTACCCACACAAGTGAGGTATCATTTTTATCGGGAGACTTGGGGGAACGCTGGGTGGAAGGAAATTTGTGGCTCCTCTCAGATTCCAGAACTTTCTGCCACAGAAATATGAGGAACATGTGTTTTTGTAGCCAAATTTTGAGGTTTGCAAAGGATTCTGGGTAACAGAACCTGGACCGAGCCCCGCAAATCACCCCATCTTGGATTCCCCTAGGTCTCTAGTTTTCAGAAATGCACAGGTTTGGTAGGTTTCCCTAGGTGCCAGCTGAGCTAGAGGCTAAAATCTACAGGTAGGCACTTCGCAAAAAACACCTCTGTTTTCTTCACAGATTTGGATGTGTCCACGTTGTGCTTTGGGGCGTTTCCTGTCGCGGGCGCTAGGCCTACCCACTCAAGTGAGGTATCATTTTTATCGGGAGACTTGGGGGAACGCTGGGTGGAAGGAAATTTGTGGCTCCTCACAGATTCCTCAACTTTCTGCCACAGAAATGTGAGGAACATGTGTTTTTTTAGCCAAATTTTGAGGTTTGCAAAGGATTCTGGGTAACAGAACCTGGTCCGAGCCCCGCAAGTCACCCCTCCTTGGATTCCCCTAGGTCTCTAGTTTACAGAAATGCACAGGTTTGGTAGGTTTCCCTAGGTGCCGGCTGAGCTAGAGGCCAAAATCTGCAGGTAGGCACTTCGCAAAAAACACCTCTGTTTTCTTCCAAAAATTTTGATGTGTCCACGTTGCGCTTTGGGGTGTTTCCTACCGCGGACGCTAGGCCTACTCACACAAGTGAGGTATCATTTTTATCGGGAGACTTGGGGGAACGCTGGGTGGAAGGAAATTTGTGGCTCCTCTCAGATTCCAGAACTTTCTGCCACAGAAATGTGAGGAACATGTGTTTTTTTAGCCAAATTTTGAGGTTTGCAAAGGATTCTGGGTAAGAGAACCTGGTCCGAGCCCCGCAAGTCACCCCATCTTGGATTCCCCTAGATCTCTAGTTTTCAGAAATGCACAGGTTTGGTAGGTTTCCCTAGGTGCCGGCTGAGCTAGAGGCCAAAATCTACAGGTAGGCACTTCGCAAAAAACATCTCTGTTTTCTTCCCAAAATTTGGATGTGTCACGTTGCGCTTTGGGGCGTTTCCTGTTGCGAGCGCTAGGCCTACCCACACAAGTGAGGTATCATTTTTATCGTGAGACTTGGGGGAACGCTGGGTGGCAGGAAATTTGTGGCTCCTCTCAGATTCCTGAACTTTCTGCCACAGAAATGTGAGGAACATGTGTTTTTTTAGCCAAATTTTGAGGTTTGCAAAGGATTCTGGGTAACAGAACCTGGTCCGAGCCCCGCAAGTCACCCCATCTTGGATTCCCCTAGGTCTCTAGCTTTCAGAAATGCACAAGTTTGGTAGGTTTCCCTAGGTGCCAGCTGAGCTAGAGGCCAAAATCTACAGGTAGGCATTTTGCAAAAAACACCTCTGTTTTCTTCCAAAAATGTGGATGTGTCCACGTTGCGCTTTGGGGCGTTTCCTGTTGCGGGCGCTAGGCCTACCCACACAAGTGAGGTATCATTTTTATCGGGAGACTTGGGGGAACGCTGGGTGGAAGGAAATTTGTGGCTCCTCACAGATTCCTCAACTTTCTGCCACAGAAATGTGAGGAACATGTGTTTTTTTAGCCAAATTTTGAGGTTTGCAAAGGATTCTGGGTAACAGAACCTGGTCCGAGCCCCGCAAGTCACCCCATCTTGGATTCCCCTAGATCTCTAGTTTTCAGAAATGCACAGGTTTGGTAGGTTTCCCTAGGTGCCGGCTGAGCTAGAGTCCAAAATCTACAGGTAGGCACTTCGCAAAAAACACCTGTTTTCTACCAAAAATTTTGATGTGTCCACGTTGCGCTTTGGGGTGTTTCCTGCCGCGGGCGCTAGGCCTACCCACACAAGGGAGGTATCATTTTTATCCGGAGACTTGGGGGAACGCTGGGTGGAAGGAAATTTGTGGCTCCTCTCAGATTCCAGAACTTTCTGCCACAGAAATGTGAGGAACATGTGTGTTTTTAGCCAAATTTTGAGGTTTGCAAAGGATTCTGGGTAACAGAACCTGGTCCGAGCCCCGCAAGTCACCCCATCTTGGATTCCCCTAGATCTCTAGTTTTCAGAAATGCACAGGTTTGGTAGGTTTCCCTAGGTGCCGGCTGAGCTAGAGGGCAAAATCTACAGGTAGGCACTTCGCAAAAAACACCTCTGTTTTCTTCCCAAAATTTGGATGTGTCCACGTTGCACTTTGGGGCATTTTCTGTTGCGAGCGCTAGTCCTACCCACACAAGTGAGGTATAATTTTTATCGGGAGACTTGGGGGAACGCTGTGTGGAAGGAAATTTGTGGCTCCTCTCAGGTTCCAGAACTTTCTGCCACAGAAATGTGAGGAACATGTGTTTTTTTAGCCAAATTTTGAGGTTTGCAAAGGATTCTGGGTAACAGAACCTGGTCCGAGCCCCGCAAGTCACCCCATCTTGGATTCCCCTAGATCTCTAGTTTTCAGAAATGCACAGGTTTGGTAGGTTTCCCTAGGTGCCGGCTGAGCTAGAGGCCAAAATCTACAGGTAGGCACTTCGCAAAAAACACCTCTGTTTTCTTCCCAAAATTTGGATGTGTCCACGTTGCGCTTTGGGGCATTTTCTGTTGCGAGCGCTAGGCCTACCCACACAAGTGAGGTATCATTTTTATCGGGAGACTTGGGGGAACGCTGTGTGGAAGGAAATTTGTGGCTCCTCTCAGGTTCCAGTACTTTCTGCCACAGAAATGTGAGGAAAATGTGTTTTTTTAGCCAAATTTTGAGGTTTGCAAAGGATTCTGGGTAAGAGAACCTGGTCCGAGCCCCGCAAGTCACCCCATCTTGGATTCCCCTAGATCTCTAGTTTTCAGAAATGCACAGGTTTGGTAGGTTTCCCTAGGTGCCGGCTGAGCTAGAGGCCAAAATCTACAGGTAGGCACTTCGCAAAAAACACCTCTGTTTTCTTCCCAAAATTTGGATGTGTCCACGTTGCACTTTGGGGCATTTTCTGTTGCGAGCGCTAGGCCTACCCACACAAGTGAGGTATAATTTTTATCGGGAGACTTGGGGGAACGCTGTGTGGAAGGAAATTTGTGGCTCCTCTCAGGTTCCAGAACTTTCTGCCACAGAAATGTGAGGAACATGTGTTTTTTTAGCCAAATTTTGAGGTTTGCAAAGGATTCTGGGTAACAGAACCTGGTCCGAGCCCCGCAAGTCACCCCATCTTGGATTCCCCTAGATCTCTAGTTTTCAGAAATGCACAGGTTTGGTAGGTTTCCCTAGGTGCCGGCTGAGCTAGAGGCCAAAATCTACAGGTAGGCACTTCGCAAAAAACACCTCTGTTTTCTTCCCAAAATTTGGATGTGTCCACGTTGCGCTTTGGGGCATTCTCTGTTGCGAGCGCTAGGCCTACCCACACAAGTGAGGTATCATTTTTATCGGGAGACTTGGGGGAACGCTGTGTGGAAGGAAATTTGTGGCTCCTCTCAGGTTCCAGTACTTTCTGCCACAGAAATGTGAGGAACATGTGTTTTTTTAGCCAAATTTTGAGGTTTGCAAAGGATTCTGGGTAAGAGAACCTGGTCCGAGCCCCGCAAGTCACCCCATCTTGGATTCCCCTAGATCTCTAGTTTTCAGAAATGCACAGGTTTGGTAGGTTTCCCTAGGTGCCGGCTGAGCTAGAGGCCAAAATCTACAGGTAGGCACTTCGCAAAAAACACCTCTGTTTTCTTCCCAAAATTTGGATGTGTCACGTTGCGCTTTGGGGCGTTTCCTGTTGCGAGCGCTAGGCCTACCCACACAAGTGAGGTATCATTTTTATCGGGAGACTTGGGGGAACGCTGGGTGGAAGGAAATTTGTGGCTCCTCTCAGATTCCTGAACTTTCTGCCACAGAAATGTGAGGAACATGTGTTTTTTTAGCCAAATTTTGAGGTTTGCAAAGGATTCTGGGTAACAGAACCTGGTCCGAGCCCCGCAAGTCACCCCATCTTGGATTCCCCTAGGTCTCTAGCTTTCAGAAATGCACAAGTTTGGTAGGTTTCCCTAGGTGCCAGCTGAGCTAGAGGCCAAAATCTACAGGTAGGCATTTTGCAAAAAACACCTCTGTTTTCTTCCAAAAATGTGGATGTGTCCACGTTGCGCTTTGGGGCGTTTCTTGTTGCGGGCGCTAGGCCTACCCACACAAGTGAGGTATCATTTTTATCGGGAGACTTGGGGGAACGCTGGGTGGAAGGAAATTTGTGGCTCCTCTCAGATTCCAGAACTTTCTGCCACAGAAATATGAGGAACATGTGTTTTTGTAGCCAAATTTTGAGGTTTGCAAAGGATTCTGGGTAACAGAACCTGGACCGAGCCCCGCAAATCACCCCATCTTGGATTCCCCTAGGTCTCTAGTTTTCAGAAATGCACAGGTTTGGTAGGTTTCCCTAGGTGCCAGCTGAGCTAGAGGCTAAAATCTACAGGTAGGCACTTCGCAAAAAACACCTCTGTTTTCTTCCACAGATTTGGATGTGTCCACGTTGTGCTTTGGGGCGTTTCCTGTCGCGGGCGCTAGGCCTACCCACTCAAGTGAGGTATCATTTTTATCGGGAGACTTGGGGGAACGCTGGGTGGAAGGAAATTTGTGGCTCCTCACAGATTCCTCAACTTTCTGCCACAGAAATGTGAGGAACATGTGTTTTTTTAGCCAAATTTTGAGGTTTGCAAAGGATTCTGGGTAACAGAACCTGGTCCGAGCCCCGCAAGTCACCCCTCCTTGGATTCCCCTAGGTCTCTAGTTTTCAGAAATGCACAGGTTTGGTAGGTTTCCCTAGGTGCCGGCTGAGCTAGAGGCCAAAATCTGCAGGTAGGCACTTCGCAAAAAACACCTCTGTTTTCTTCCAAAAATTTTGATGTGTCCACGTTGCGCTTTGGGGTGTTTCCTGCCGCGGACGCTAGGCCTACCCACACAAGTGAGGTATCATTTTTATCGGGAGACTTGGGGGAACGCTGGGTGGAAGGAAATTTGTGGCTCCTCTCAGATTCCAGAACTTTCTGCCACAGAAATGTGAGGAACATGTGTTTTTTTAGCCAAATTTTGAGGTTTGCAAAGGATTCTGGGTAAGAGAACCTGGTCCGAGCCCCGCAAGTCACCCCATCTTGGATTCCCCTAGATCTCTAGTTTTCAGAAATGCACAGGTTTGGTAGGTTTCCCTAGGTGCCGGCTGAGCTAGAGGCCAAAATCTACAGGTAGGCACTTCGCAAAAAACACCTCTGTTTTCTTCCCAAAATTTGGATGTGTCACGTTGCGTTTTGGGGCGTTTCCTGTTGCGAGCGCTAGGCCTACCCACACAAGTGAGGTATCATTTTTATCGTGAGACTTGGGGGAACGCTGGGTGGAAGGAAATTTGTGGCTCCTCTCAGATTCCTGAACTTTCTGCCACAGAAATGTGAGGAACATGTGTTTTTTTAGCCAAATTTTGAGGTTTGCAAAGGATTCTGGGTAACAGAACCTGGTCCGAGCCCCGCAAGTCACCCCATCTTGGATTCCCCTAGGTCTCTAGCTTTCAGAAATGCACAAGTTTGGTAGGTTTCCCTAGGTGCCAGCTGAGCTAGAGGCCAAAATCTACAGGTAGGCATTTCGCAAAAAACACCTCTGTTTTCTTCCAAAAATGTGGATGTGTCCACGTTGCGCTTTGGGGCGTTTCCTGTTGCGGGCGCTAGGCCTACCCACACAAGTGAGGTATCATTTTTATCGGGAGACTTGGGGGAACGCTGGGTGGAAGGAAATTTGTGGCTCCTCACAGATTCCTCAACTTTCTGCCACAGAAATGTGAGGAACATGTGTTTTTTTAGCCAAATTTTGAGGTTTGCAAAGGATTCTGGGTAACAGAACCTGGTCCGAGCCCCGCAAGTCACCCCATCTTGGATTCCCCTAGATCTCTAGTTTTCAGAAATGCACAGGTTTGGTAGGTTTCCCTAGGTGCCGGCTGAGCTAGAGTCCAAAATCTACAGGTAGGCACTTCGCAAAAAACACCTGTTTTCTTCCCAAAATTTGGATGTGTCACGTTGCGCTTTGGGGTGTTTCCTGCCGCGGGCGCTAGGCCTACCCACACAAGTGAGGTATCATTTTTATCGGGAGACTTGGGGGAACGCTGGGTGGAAGGAAATTTGTGGCTCCTCTCAGATTCCAGAACTTTCTGCCACAGAAATGTGAGGAACATGTGTGTTTTTAGCCAAATTTTGAGGTTTGCAAAGGATTCTGGGTAACAGAACCTGGTCCGAGCCCCGCAAGTCACCCCATCTTGGATTCCCCTAGATCTCTAGTTTTCAGAAATGCACAGGTTTGGTCGGTTTCCCTAGGTGCCGGCTGAGCTAGAGGCCAAAATCTACAGGTAGGCACTTCGCAAAAAACACCTCTGTTTTCTTCCCAAAATTTGGATGTGTCCACGTTGCACTTTGGGGCATTTTCTGTTGCGAGCGCTAGGCCTACCCACACAAGTGAGGTATAATTTTTATCGGGAGACTTGGGGGAACGCTGTGTGGAAGGAAATTTGTGGCTCCTCTCAGGTTCCAGAACTTTCTGCCACAGAAATGTGAGGAACATGTGTTTTTTTAGCCAAATTTTGAGGTTTGCAAAGGATTCTGGGTAACAGAACCTGGTCCGAGCCCCGCAAGTCACCCCATCTTGGATTCCCCTAGATCTCTAGTTTTCAGAAATGCACAGGTTTGGTAGGTTTCCCTAGGTGCCGGCTGAGCTAGAGGCCAAAATCTACAGGTAGGCACTTCGCAAAAAACACCTCTGTTTTCTTCCCAAAATTTGGATGTGTCCACGTTGCGCTTTGGGGCATTTTCTGTTGCGAGCGCTAGGCCTACCCACACAAGTGAGGTATCATTTTTATCGGGAGACTTGGGGGAACGCTGTGTGGAAGGAAATTTGTGGCTCCTCTCAGGTTCCAGTACTTTCTGCCACAGAAATGTGAGGAACATGTGTTTTTTTAGCCAAATTTTGAGGTTTGCAAAGGATTCTGGGTAAGAGAACCTGGTCCGAGCCCCGCAAGTCACCCCATCTTGGATTCCCCTAGATCTCTAGTTTTCAGAAATGCACAGGTTTGGTAGGTTTCCCTAGGTGCCGACTGAGCTAGAGGCCAAAATCTACAGGTAGGCACTTCGCAAAAAACACCTCTGTTTTCTTCCCAAAATTTGGATGTGTCACGTTGCGCTTTGGGGCGTTTCCTGTTGCGAGCGCTAGGCCTACCCACACAAGTGAGGTATCATTTTTATCGGGAGACTTGGGGGAACGCTGGGTGGAAGGAAATTTGTGGCTCCTCTCAGATTCCTGAACTTTCTGCCACAGAAATGTGAGGAACATGTGTTTTTTTAGCCAAATTTTGAGGTTTGCAAAGGATTCTGGGTAACAGAACCTGGTCCGAGCCCCGCAAGTCACCCCATCTTGGATTCCCCTAGGTCTCTAGCATTCAGAAATGCACAAGTTTGGTAGGTTTCCCTAGGTGCCAGCTGAGCTAGAGGCCAAAATCTACAGGTAGGCATTTTGCAAAAAACACCTCTGTTTTCTTCCAAAAATGTGGATGTGTCCACGTTGCGCTTTGGGGCGTTTCCTGTTGCGGGCGCTAGGCCTACCCACACAAGTGAGGTATCATTTTTATCGGGAGACTTGGGGAAAGCTGGGTGGAAGGAAATTTGTGGCTCCTCTCAGATTCCAGAACTTTCTGCCACAGAAATATGAGGAACATGTGTTTTTGTAGCCAAATTTTGAGGTTTGCAAAGGATTCTGGGTAACAGAACCTGGACCGAGCCCCGCAAATCACCCCATCTTGGATTCCCCTAGGTCTCTAGTTTTCAGAAATGCACAGGTTTGGTAGGTTTCCCTAGGTGCCAGCTGAGCTAGAGGCTAAAATCTACAGGTATGCACTTCGCAAAAAACACCTCTGTTTTCTTCCACAGATTTGGATGTGTCCACGTTGTGCTTTGGGGCGTTTCCTGTCGCGGGCGCTAGGCCTACCCACTCAAGTGAGGTATCATTTTTATCGGGAGACTTGGGGGAACGCTGGGTGGAAGGAAATTTGTGGCTCCTCACAGATTCCTCAACTTTCTGCCACAGAAATGTGAGGAACATGTGTTTTTTTAGCCAAATTTTGAGGTTTGCAAAGGATTCTGGGTAACAGAACCTGGTCCGAGCCCCGCAAGTCACCCCTCCTTGGATTCCCCTAGGTCTCTAGTTTTCAGAAATGCACAGGTTTGGTAGGTTTCCCTAGGTGCCGGCTGAGCTAGAGGCCAAAATCTGCAGGTAGGCACTTCGCAAAAAACACCTCTGTTTTCTTCCAAAAATTTTGATGTGTCCACGTTGCGCTTTGGGGTGTTTCCTGCCGCGGACGCTAGGCCTACCCACACAAGTGAGGTATCATTTTTATCGGGAGACTTGGGGGAACGCTGGGTGGAAGGAAATTTGTGGCTCCTCTCAGATTCCAGAACTTTCTGCCACAGAAATGTGAGGAACATGTGTTTTTTTAGCCAAATTTTGAGGTTTGCAAACTATTCTGGGTAAGAGAACCTGGTCCGAGCCCCGCAAGTCACCCCATCTTGGATTCCCCTAGATCTCTAGTTTTCAGAAATGCACAGGTTTGGTAGGTTTCCCTAGGTGCCGGCTGAGCTAGAGGCCAAAATCTACAGGTAGGCACTTCGCAAAAAACACCTCTGTTTTCTTCCCAAAATTTGGATGTGTCACGTTGCGCTTTGGGGCGTTTCCTGTTGCGAGCGCTAGGCCTACCCACACAAGTGAGGTATCATTTTTATCGTGAGACTTGGGGGAACGCTGGGTGGAAGGAAATTTGTGGCTTCTCTCAGATTCCTGAACTTTCTGCCACAGAAATGTGAGGAACATGTGTTTTTTTAGCCAAATTTTGAGGTTTGCAAAGGATTCTGGGTAACAGAACCTGGTCCGAGCCCCGCAAGTCACCCCATCTTGGATTCCCCTAGGTCTCTAGCTTTCAGAAATGCACAAGTTTGGTAGGTTTCCCTAGGTGCCAGCTGAGCTAGAGGCCAAAATCTACAGGTAGGCATTTCGCAAAAAACACCTCTGTTTTCTTCCAAAAATGTGGATGTGTCCACGTTGCGCTTTGGGGCGTTTCCTGTTGCGGGCGCTAGGCCTACCCACACAAGTGAGGTATCATTTTTATCGGGAGACTTGGGGGAACGCTGGGTGGAAGGAAATTTGTGGCTCCTCTCAGATTCCAGAACTTTCTGCCACAGAAATATGAGGAACATGTGTTTTTGAAGCCAAATTTTGAGGTTTGCAAAGGATTCTGGGTAACAGAACCTGGACCGAGCCCCGCAAATCACCCCATCTTGGATTCCCCTAGGTCTCTAGTTTTCAGAAATGCACAGGTTTGGTAGGTTTCCCTAGGTGCCAGCTGAGCTAGAGGCTAAAATCTACAGGTAGGCACTTCGCAAAAAACACCTCTGTTTTCTTCCAAAGATTTGGATGTGTCCACGTTGTGCTTTGGGGCGTTTCCTGTCGCGGGCGCTAGGCCTACCCACTCAAGTGAGGTATCATTTTTATCGGGAGACTTGGGGGAACGCTGGGTGGAAGGAAATTTGTGGCTCCTCACAGATTCCTAAACTTTCTGCCACAGAAATGTGAGGAACATGTGTTTTTTTAGCCAAATTTTGAGGTTTGCAAAGGATTCTGGGTAACAGAACCTGGTCCGAGCCCCGCAAGTCACCCCTCCTTGGATTCCCCTAGGTCTCTAGTTTTCAGAAATGCACAGGTTTGGTAGGTTTCCCTAGGTGCCGGCTGAGCTAGAGGCCAAAATCTGCAGGTAGGCACTTCGCAAAAAACACCTCTGTTTTCTTCCAAAAATTTTGATGTGTCCACGTTGCGCTTTGGGGTGTTTCCTGCCGCGGACGCTAGGCCTACCCACACAAGTGAGGTATCATTTTTATCGGGAGACTTGGGGGATCGCTGGGTGGAAGGAAATTTGTGGCTCCTCTCAGATTCCAGAACTTTCTGCCACAGAAATGTGAGGAACATGTGTTTTTTTAGCCAAATTTTGAGGTTTGCAAAGGATTCTGGGTAACAGAACCTGGTCCGAGCCCCGCAAGTCACCCCATCTTGGATTCCCCTAGATCTCTAGTTTTCAGAAATGCACAGGTTTGGTAGGTTTCCCTAGGTGCCGGCTGAGCTAGAGGCCAAAATCTACAGGTAGGCACTTCGCAAAAAACACCTCTGTTTTCTTCCCAAAATTTGGATGTGTCCACGTTGCGCTTTGGGGCCTTTTCTGTTGCGAGCGCTAGGCCTACCCACACAAGTGAGGTATCATTTTTATCGGGAGACTTGGGGGAACGCTGTGTGGAAGGAAATTTGTGGCTCCTCTCAAGTTTCAGAACTTTCTGCCACAGAAATGTGAGGAACATGTGTTTTTTTAGCCAAATTTTGAGGTTTGCAAAGGATTCTGGGTAACAGAACCTGGTCCGAGCCCCGCAAGTCACCCCATCTTGGATTCCCCTAGATCTCTAGTTTTCAGAAATGCACAGGTTTGGTAGGTTTCCCTAGGTGCCGGCTGAGCTAGAGGCCAAAATCTACAGGTAGGCACTTCGCAAAAAACACCTCTGTTTTCTTCCCAAAATTTGGATGTGTCCACGTTGCGCTTTCGGGTGTTTTCTGTTGCGAGCGCTAGGCCTACCCACACAAGTGAGGTATCATTTTTATCGGGCGACTTGGGGGAACGCTGGGTGGAAGGAAATTTGTGGCTCCTCTCAGATTCCAGAACTTTCTGCCACATAAATGTGAGGAACATGTGTTTTTGTAGCCAAATTTTGAGGTTTGCAAAGGATTCTGGGTAACAGAACCTGGACCGAGCCCCGCAAGTCACCCCATCTTGGATTCCCCTAGGTCTCTAGTTTTCAGAAATGCACAGGTTTGGTAGGTTTCCCTAGGTGCCAGCTGAGCTAGAGGCTCAAATCTACAGGTAGGCACTTCGCAAAAAACACCTCTGTTTTCTTCCAAAGATTTGGATGTGTCCACGTTGTGCTTTGGGGCATTTCCTGTCGCGGGCGCTAGGCCTACCCACTCAAGTGAGGTATCATTTTTATCGGGAGACTTGGGGGAACGCTGGGTGGAAGGAAATTTGTGGCTCCTCTCAGATTCCTGAACTTTCTGCCACAGAAATGTGAGGAACATGTGTTTTTTTAGCCAAATTTTGAGGTTTGCAAAGGATTCTGGGTAACAGAACCTGGTCCGAGCCCCGCAAGTCACCCCTCCTTGGATTCCCCTAGGTCTCTAGTTCTCAGAAATGCACAGGTTTGGTAGGTTTCCCTAGGTGCCGGCTGAGCTAGAGGTCAAAATCTACAGGTAGGCACTTCGCAAAAAACACCTCTGTTTTCTTCCAAAAATTTGATGTGTCCACGTTGCGCTTTGGGGCGTTTCCTGTCGCGGGCGCTAGGCCTACCCACACAAGTGAGGTATCATTTTTATCGGGAGACTTGGGGGAACGCTGGGTGGAAGGAAATTTGTGGCTCCTCTCAGATTCCAGAACTTTCTGCCACAGAAATGTGAGGAACATGTGTTTTTTTAGCCAAATTTTGAGGTTTGCAAAGGATTCTGGGTAACAGAACCTGGTCCGAGCCCCGTAAGTCACCCCATCTTGGATTCCCCTAGATCTCTAGTTTTCAGAAATGCACAGGTTTGGTAGGTTTCCCTAGGTGCCGGCTGAGCTAGAGGCCAAAATCTACAGGTAGGCACTTCGCAAAAAACACCTCTGTTTTCTTCCCAAAATTTGGATGTGTCCACGTTGCGCTTTGGGGCGTTTCCTGTTGCGAGCGCTAGGCCTACCCACACAAGTGAGGTATCATTTTTATCGGGAGACTTGGGGGAACGCTGGGTGGAAGGAAATTTGTGGGTCCTCTCAGATTCCAGAACTTTCTGCCACAGAAATGTGAGGAACATGTGTTTTTGTAGCCAAATTTTGAGGTTTGCAAAGGATTCTGGGTAACAGAACCTGGTCCGAGCCACGCAAGTCACCCCTCCTTGGATTCCCCTAGGTCTCTAGTTTTCAGAAATGCACAGGTTTGGTAGGTTTCCCTAGGTGCCGGCTGAGCTAGAGGCCAAAATCTACAGGTAGGCACTTCGCAAAAAACACCTCTGTTTTCTTCCAAATATTTTGATGTGTCCACGTTGCTCTTTGGGGTGTTTCCTGCCGCGGGCGCATGGCCTACCCACACAAGTGAGGAATCATTTTTATCGGGAGACTTGGGGGAACACTGGTTGGAAGGAAATTTGTGGCTCCTCTCAGATTCCAGAACTTTCTGCCACAGAAATGTGAGGAACATGTGTTTTTTTAGCCAAATTTTGAGGTTTGCAAAGGATTCTGGGTAACAGAACCTGGTCCGAGCCCCGCAAGTCACCCCATCTTGGATTCCCCTAGGTCTCTAGCTTTCAGAAATGCACAAGTTTGGTAGGTTTCCCTAGGTGCCAGCTGAGCTAGAGGCCAAAATCTACAGGTAGGCATTTCGCAAAAAACACCTCTGTTTTCTTCCAAAAATTTGGATGTGTCCACGTTGCGCTTTGGGGCGTTTCTTGTCGTGGGCGCTAGGCCTACCCACACAAGTGAGGTATCAATTTTATCGGGAGACTTGGGGGAACGCTGTGTGGAAGGAAATTTGTGGCTCCTCTCAGGTTCCAGAACTTTCTGCCGCAGAAATGTGAGGAACATGTGTTTTTTTAAACAAATTTTGAGGTTTGCAAAGGATTCTGGGTAACAGAACCTGGTCCGAGCCCCGCAAGTCACACCATCTTGGATTCCCCTAGATCTTTAGTTTTCAGAAATGCACAGGTTTGGTAGGTTTCCCTAGGTGCCGGCTGAGCTAGAGGCCAAAATCTGCAGGTAGGCACTTCGCAAAAAACACCTCTGTTTTCTTCCAAAAATTTTGATGTGTCCACGTTGCGCTTTGGGCTGTTTCCTGTCGTGGGCGCTAGGCCTACCCACTCAAGTGAGGTATCATTTTTATCGGGAGACTTGGGGGAACGCTGGGTGGAAGGAAATTTGTGGCTCCTCTCAGATTCCAGAACTTTCTGCCACAGAAATGTGAGGAACATGTGTTTTTTTAGCCAAATTTTGAGGTTTGCAAAGGATTCAGGGTAACAGAACCTGGTCCGAGCCCCGCAAGTCACCCCATCTTGGATTCCCCTAGATCTCTAGTTTTCAGAAATGCACAGGTTTGGTAGGTTTCCCTAGGTGCCGGCTGAGCTAGAGGCCAAAATCTACAGGTAGGCACTTCGCAAAAAACACCTCTGTTTTCTTCCCAAAATTTGGATGTGTCCACGTTGCGCTTTGGGGTGTTTTCTGTCGCGAGCGCTAGGCCTACCCACACAAGTGAGGTATCATTTTTATCGGGCGACTTGGGGGAACGCTGGGTGGAAGGAAATTTGTGGCTCCTCTCAGATTCCAGAACGTTCTGCCACAGAAATGTGAGGAACATGTGTTTTTGTAGCCAAATTTTGAGGTTTGCAAAGGATTCTGGGTAACAGAACCTGGACCGAGACCCGCAAGTCACCCCATCTTGGATTCCCCTAGGTCTCTAGTTTTCAGAAATGCACAGGTTTGGTAGGTTTCCCTAGGTGCCAGCTGAGCTAGAGGCTCAAATCTACAGGTAGGCACTTCGCAAAAAACACCTCTGTTTTCTTCCAAAGATTTGGATGAGACCACGTTGTGCTTTGGGGCGTTTCCTGTCGCGGGCGCTAGGCCTACCCACTCAAGTGAGGTATCATTTTTATCGGGAGACTTGGGGGAACGCTGGGTGGAAGGAAATTTGTGGCTCCTCTCAGATTCCTGAACTTTCTGCCACAGAAATGTGAGGAACATGTGTTTTTTTAGCCAAATTTTGAGGTTTGCAAAGGATTCTGGGTAACAGAACCTGGTCCGAGCACCGCAAGTCACCCCTCCTTGGATTCCCCTAGGTCTCTAGTTCTCAGAAATGCACAGGTTTGGTAGGTTTCCCTAGGTGCCGGCTGAGCTAGAGGTCAAAATCTACAGGTAGGCACTTCGCAAAAAACACCTCTGTTTTCTTCCAAAAATTTGATGTGTCCACGTTGCGCTTTGGGGCGTTTCCTGTCGCGGGCGCTAGGCCTACCCACACAAGTGAGGTATCATTTTTATCGGGAGACTTGGGGGAACGCTGGGTGGAAGGAAATTTGTGGCTCCTCTCAGATTCCAGAACTTTCTGCCACAGAAATGTGAGGAACATGTGTTTTTTTAGCCAAATTTTGAGGTTTGCAAAGGATTCTGGGTAACAGAACCTGGTCCAGCCCCGTAAGTCACCCCATCTTGGATTCCCCTAGATCTCTAGTTTTCAGAAATGCACAGGTTTGGTAGGTTTCCCTAGGTGCCGGCTGAGCTAGAGGCCAAAATCTACAGGTAGGCACTTCGCAAAAAACACCTCTGTTTTCTTCCCAAAATTTGGATGTGTCCACGTTGCGCTTTGGGGCGTTTCCTGTTGCGAGCGCTAGGCCTACCCACACAAGTGAGGTATCATTTTTATCGGGAGACTTGGGGGAACGCTGGGTGGAAGGAAATTTGTGGGTCCTCTCAGATTCCAGAACTTTCTGCCACAGAAATGTGAGGAACATGTGTTTTTGTAGCCAAATTTTGAGGTTTGCAAAGGATTCTGGGTAACAGAACCTGGTCCGAGCCACGCAAGTCACCCCTCCTTGGATTCCCCTAGGTCTCTAGTTTTCAGAAATGCACAGGTTTGGTAGGTTTCCCTAGGTGCCGGCTGAGCTAGAGGCCAAAATCTACAGGTAGGCACTTCGCAAAAAACACCTCTGTTTTCTTCCAAATATTTTGATGTGTCCACGTTGCTCTTTGGGGTGTTTCCTGCCGCGGGCGCTAGGCCTACCCACACAAGTGAGGAATCATTTTTATCGGGAGACTTGGGGGAACACTGGTTGGAAGGAAATTTGTGGCTCCTCTCAGATTCCAGAACTTTCTGCCACAGAAATGTGAGGAACATGTGTTTTTTTAGCCAAATTTTGAGGTTTGCAAAGGATTCTGGGTAACAGAACCTGGTCTGAGCCCCGCAAGTCACCCCATCTTGGATTCCCCTAGGTCTCTAGCTTTCAGAAATGCACAAGTTTGGTAGGTTTCCCTAGGTGCCAGCTGAGCTAGAGGCCAAAATCTACAGGTAGGCATTTCGCAAAAAACACCTCTGTTTTCTTCCAAAAATGTGGATGTGTCCACGTTGCGCTTTGGGGCGTTTCTTGTTGTGGGCGCTAAGCCTACCCACACAAGTGAGGTATCAATTTTATCGGGAGACTTGGGGGAACGCTGTGTGGAAGGAAATTTGTGGCTCCTCTCAGGTTCCAGAACTTTCTGCCGCAGAAATGTGAGGAACATGTGTTTTTTTTGCCAAATTTTGAGGTTTGCAAAGGATTCTGGGTAACAGAACCTGGTCCGAGCCCCGCAAGTCACACCATCTTGGATTCCCCTAGATCTTTAGTTTTCAGAAATGCACAGGTTTGGTAGGTTTCCCTAGGTGCCGGCTGAGCTAGAGGCCAAAATCTGCAGGTAGGCACTTCGCAAAAAACACCTCTGTTTTCTTCCCAAAATTTGGATGTGTCACGTTGCGCTTTGGGGCGTTTCCTGTTGCGAGCGCTAGGCCTACCCACACAAGTGAGGTATCATTTTTATCGGGAGACTTGGGGGAACGCTGGGTGGAAGGAAATTTGTGGCTCCTCTCAGATTCCAGAACTTTCTGCCACAGAAATGTGAGGAACATGTGTTTTTTTAGCCAAATTTTGAGGTTTGCAAAGGATTCTGGGTAACAGAACCTGGTCCGAGCCCCGCAAGTCACCCCATCTTGGATTCCCCTAGGTCTCTAGCTTTCAGAAATGCACAAGTTTGGTAGGTTTCCCTAGGTGCCAGCTGAGCTAGAGGCCAAAATCGACAGGTAGGCATTTCGCAAAAAACACCTCTGTTTTCTTCCAAAAATGTGGATGTGTCCACGTTGCGCTTTGGGGCGTTTCCTGTTGCGGGCGCTAGGCCTACCCACACAAGTGAGGTATCATTTTTATCGGTAGACTTGGGGGAACGCTGGGTGGAAGGAAATTTGTGGCTCCTCTCAGATTCCAGAACTTTCTGCCACAGAAATATGAGGAACATGTGTTTTTTTAGCCAAATTTTGAGGTTTGCAAAGGATTCTGGGTAACAGAACCTGGTCCGAGCCCCGCAAGTCACCCCTCCTTGGATTCCCCTAGGTCTCTAGTTTTCAGAAATGCACAGGTTTGGTAGGTTTCCCTAGGTGCCGGCTGAGCTAGAGGCCAAAATCTACAGGTAGGCACTTCGCAAAAAACACCTCTGTTTTCTTCCAAAAATTTTGATATGTCCACGTTGCGCTTTGGGGCGTTTCCTGTCGCGGGCGCTAGGCCTACCCACACAAGTGAGGTATCATTTTTATCGGGAGACGTGGGGGAACACTGGGTGGAAGGAAATTTGTGGCTACTCTCAGGTTCCAGAACTTTCTGCCACAGAAATGTGAGGAACATGTGTTTTTTTAGCCAAATGTTGAGGTTTGCAAAGGATTCTGGGTAACAGAACCTGGTCCGAGCCCCGCAAGTCACCCCATCTTGGATTCCCCTAGGTCTCTAGCTTTCAGAAATGCACAAGTTTGGTAGGTTTCCCTAGGTGCCAGCTGAGCTAGAGGCCAAAATCTACAGGTAGGCATTTGGCAAAAAACACCTCTGTTTTCTTCCAAAAATTTGGATGTGTCCACGTTGCGCTTTGGGGCGTTTCTTGTCGCGTGCGCTAGGCCTACCCACACAAGTGAGGTATCATTTTTATCGGGAGACTTCGGGGAACGCTGGGTGGAAGGAAATTTGTGGCTCCTCTCAGATTCCAGAACTTTCTGCCACAGAAATGTGAGGAACATGTGTTTTTTTAGCCAAATTTTGGGGTTTGCAAAGGATTCTGGGTAACAGAACCTGGTCCGAGCCCCGCAAGTCACCCCATCTTGGATTCCCCTAGATCTCTAGTTTTCAGAAATGCACAGGTTTGGTAGGTTTCCCTAGGTGCCGGCTGAGCTAGAGGCCAAAATCTACAGGTAGGCACTTCGCAAAAAACACCTCTGTTTTCTTCCCAAAATTTGGATGTGTCCACGTTGCGCTTTGGGGCGTTTTCTGTTGCGAGCGCTAGGCCTACCCACACAAGTGAGGTATCATTTTTATCGGGAGACTTGGGGGAACGCTGTGTGGAAGGAAATTTGTGGCTCCTCTCAGATTCCAGAACGTGCTGCCACAGAAATGTGAGGAACATGTGTTTTTGTAGCCAAATTTTGAGGTTTGCAAAGGATTCTGGGTAACAGAACCTGGACCGAGCCCCGCAAGTCACCCCATCTTGGATTCCCCTAGGTCTCTAGTTTTCAGAAATGCACAGGTTTGGTAGGTTTCCCTAGGTGCCAGCTGATCTAGAGGCTAAAATCTACAGGTAGGCACTTCGCAAAAAACACCTCTGTTTTCTTCCAAAGATTTGGATGTGTCCACGTTGTGCTTTGGGGCGTTTCCTGTCGCGGGCGCTAGGCCTACCCACTCAAGTGAGGTATCATTTTTATCGGGAGACTTGGGGGAACGCTGGGTGGAAGGAAATTTGTGGCTCCTCTCAGATTCCTGAACTTTCTGCCACAGAAATGTGAGGAACATGTGTTTTTTTAGCCAAATTTTGAGGTTTGCAAAGGATTCTGGGTAACAGAACCTGATCCGAGCCCCGCAAGTCACCCCTCCTTGGATTCCCCTAGGTCTCTAGTTTTCAGAAATGCACAGGTTTGGTAGGTTTCCCTAGGCGCCGGCTGAGCTAGAGTCCAAAATCTACAGGTAGGCACTTCGCAAAAAACACCTGTTTTCTTCCAAAACTTTTGATGTGTCCACGTTGCGCTTTGGGGTGTTTCCTGCCGCGGGCGCTAGGCCTACCCACACAAGTGAGGTATCATTTTTATCGGGAGACTTGGGGGAACGCTGGGTGGAAGGAAATTTGTGGCTCCTCTCAGATTCCAGAACTTTCTGCCACAGAAATGAGAGGAACATGTGTGTTTTTAGCCAAATTTTGAGGTTTGCAAAGGATTCTGGGTAACAGAACCTGGTCCGAGCCCCGCAAGTCACCCCATCTTGGATTCCCCTAGATCTCTAGTTTTCAGAAATGCACAGGTTTGGTAGGTTTCCCTAGGTGCCGGCTGAGCTAGAGGCCAAAATCTACAGGTAGGCACTTCGCAAAAAACACCTCTGTTTTCTTCCCAAAATTTGGATGTGTCCACGTTGCACTTTGGGGCATTTTCTGTTGCGAGCGCTAGGCCTACCCACACAAGTGAGGTATCATTTTTATCGGGAGACTTGGGGGAACGCTGTGTGGAAGGAAATTTGTGGCTCCTCTCAGGTTCCAGAACTTTCTGCCACAGAAATGTGAGGAACATGTGTTTTTTTAGCCAAATTTTGAGGTTTGCAAAGGATTCTGGGTAACAGAACCTGGTCCGAGCCCCGCAAGTCACCCCATCTTGGATTCCCCTAGATCTCTAGTTTTCAGAAATGCACAGGTTTGGTAGGCTTCCCTAGGTGCCGGCTGAGCTAGAGGCCAAAATCTACAGGTAGGCACTTCGCAAAAAACACCTCTGTTTTCTTCCCAAAATTTGGATGAGTCCACGTTGCGCTTTGGGGCATTTTCTGTTGCGAGCGCTAGGCCTACCCACACAAGTGAGGTATCATTTTTATCGGGAGACTTGGGGGAACGCTGGGTGGAAGGAAATTTGTGGCTCCTCTCAGGTTCCAGTACTTTCTGCCACAGAAATGTGAGGAACATGTGTTTTTTTAGCCAAATTTTGAGGTTTGCAAAGGATTCTGGGTAAGAGAACCTGGTCCGAGCCCCGCAAGTCACCCCATCTTGGATTCCCCTAGATCTCTAGTTTTCAGAAATGCACAGGTTTGGTAGGTTTCCCTAGGTGCCGGCTGAGCTAGAGGCCAAAATCTACAGGTAGGCACTTCGCAAAAAACACCTCTGTTTTCTTCCCAAAATTTGGATGTGTCACGTTGCGCTTTGGGGCGTTTCCTGTTGCGAGCGCTAGGCCTACCCACACAAGTGAGGTATCATTTTTATCGGGAGACTTGGGGGAACGCTGGGAGGAAGGAAATTTGTGGCTCCTCTCAGATTCCTGAACTTTCTGCCACAGAAATGTGAGGAACATGTGTTTTTTTAGCCAAATTTTGAGGTTTGCGAAGGATTCTGGGTAACAGAACCTGGTCCGAGCCCCGCAAGTCACCCCATCTTGGATTCCCCTAGGTCTCTAGCTTTCAGAAATGCACAAGTTTGGTAGGTTTCCCTAGGTGCCAGCTGAGCTAGAGGCCAAAATCTACAGGTAGGCATTTTGCAAAAAACACCTCTGTTTTCTTCCAAAAATGTGGATGTGTCCACGTTGCGCTTTGGGGCGTTTCCTGTTGCGGGCGCTAGGCCTACCCACACAAGTGAGGTATCATTTTTATCGGGAGACTTGGGGGAACGCTGGGTGGAAGGAAATTTGTGGCTCCTCTCAGATTCCAGAACTTTCTGCCACAGAAATATGAGGAACATGTGTTTTTGTAGCCAAATTTTGAGGTTTGCAAAGGATTCTGGGTAACAGAACCTGGACCGAGCCCCGCAAATCACCCCATCTTGGATTCCCCTAGGTCTCTAGTTTTCAGAAATGCACAGGTTTGGTAGCTTTCCCTAGGTGCCAGCTGAGCTAGAGGCTAAAATCTACAGGTAGGCACTTCGCAAAAAACACCTCTGTTTTCTTCCACAGATTTGGATGTGTCCACGTTGTGCTTTGGGGCGTTTCCTGTCGCGGGCGCTAGGCCTACCCACTCAAGTGAGGTATCATTTTTTTTGGGAGACTTGGGGGAACGCTGGGTGGAAGGAAATTTGTGGCTCCTCACAGATTCCTCAACTTTCTGCCACAGAAATGTGAGGAACATGTGTTTTTTTAGCCAAATTTTGAGGTTTGCAAAGGATTCTGGGTAACAGAACCTGGTCCGAGCCCCGCAAGTCACCCCTCCTTGGATTCCCCTAGGTCTCTAGTTTTCAGAAATGCACAGGTTTGGTAGGTTTCCCTAGGTGCCGGCTGAGCTAGAGGCCAAAATCTGCAGGTAGGCACTTCGCAAAAAACACCTCTGTTTTCTTCCAAAAATTTTGATGTGTCCACGTTGCGCTTTGGGGTGTTTCCTGCCGCGGACGCTAGGCCTACCCACACAAGTGAGGTATCATTTTTATCGGGAGACTTGGGGGAACGCTGGGTGGAAGGAAATTTGTGGCTCCTCTCAGATTCCAGAACTTTCTGCCACAGAAATGTGAGGAACATGTGTTTTTTTAGCCAAATTTTGAGGTTTGCAAAGGATTCTGGGTAAGAGACCCTGGTCCGAGCCCCGCAAGTCACCCCATCTTGGATTCCCCTAGATCTCTAGTTTTCAGAAATGCACAGGTTTGGTAGGTTTCCCTAGGTGCCGGCTGAGCTAGAGGCCAAAATCTACAGGTAGGCACTTCGCAAAAAACACCTCTGTTTTCTTCCCAAAATTTGGATGTGTCACGTTGCGCTTTGGGGCGTTTCCTGTTGCGAGCGCTAGGCCTACCCACACAAGTGAGGTATCATTTTTATCGTGAGACTTGGGGGAACGCTGGGTGGAAGGAAATTTGTGGCTCCTCTCAGATTCCTGAACTTTCTGCCACAGAAATGTGAGGAACATGTGTTTTTTTAGCCAAATTTTGAGGTTTGCAAAGGATTCTGGGTAACAGAACCTGGTCCGAGCCCCGCAAGTCACCCCATCTTGGATTCCCCTAGGTCTCTAGCTTTCAGAAATGCACAAGTTTGGTAGGTTTCCCTAGGTGCCAGCTGAGCTAGAGGCCAAAATCTACAGGTAGGCATTTCGCAAAAAACACCTCTGTTTTCTTCCAAAAATGTGGATGTGTCCACGTTGCGCTTTGGGGCGTTTCCTGTTGCGGGCGCTAGGCCTACCCACACAAGTGAGGTATCATTTTTATCGGGAGACTTGGGGGAACGCTGGGTGGAAGGAAATTTGTGGCTCCTCTCAGATTCCCGAACTTTCTGCCACAGAAATATGAGGAACATGTGTTTTTGTAGCCAAATTTTGAGGTTTGCAAAGGATTCTGGGTAACAGAACCTGGACCGAGCCCCGCAAATCACCCCATCTTGGATTCCCCTAGGTCTCTAGTTTTCAGAAATGCACAGGTTTGGTAGGTTTCCCTAGGTGCCAGCTGAGCTAGAGGCTAAAATCTACAGGTAGGCACTTCGCAAAAAACACCTCTGTTTTCTTCCAAAGATTTGGATGTGTCCACGTTGTGCTTTGGGGCGTTTCCTGTCGCGGGCGCTAGGCCTACCCACTCAAGTGAGGTATCATTTTTATCGGGAGACTTGGGGGAACGCTGGGTGGAAGGAAATTTGTGGCTCCTCACAGATTCCTCAACTTTCTGCCACAGAAATGTGAGGAACATGTGTTTTTTTAGCCAAATTTTGAGGTTTGCAAAGGATTCTGGGTAACAGAACCTGGTCCGAGCCCCGCAAGTCACCCCTCCTTGGATTCCCCTAGGTCTCTAGTTTTCAGAAATGCACAGGTTTGGTAGGTTTCCCTAGGTGCCGGCTGATCTAGAGGCCAAAATCTGCAGGTAGGCACTTCGCAAAAAACACCTCTGTTTTCTTCCAAAAATTTTGATGTGTCCACGTTGCGCTTTGGGGTGTTTCCTGCCGCGGACGCTAGGCCTACCCACACAAGTGAGGTATCATTTTTATCGGGAGACTTGGGGGAACGCTGGGTGGAAGGAAATTTGTGGCTCCTCTCAGATTCCAGAACTTTCTGCCACAGAAATGTGAGGAACATGTGTTTTTTTAACCAAATTTTGAGGTTTGCAAAGGATTCTGGGTAACAGAACCTGGTCCGAGCCCCGCAAGTCACCCCATCTTGGATTCCCCTAGATCTCTAGTTTTCAGAAATGCACAGGTTTGGTAGGTTTCCCTAGGTGCCGGCTGAGCTAGAGGCCAAAATCTACAGGTAGGCACTTCGCAAAAAACACCTCTGTTTTCTTCCCAAAATTTGGATGTGTCACGTTGCGCTTTGGGGCGATTCCTGTTGCGAGCGCTAGGCCTACCCACACAAGTGAGGTATCATTTTTATCGTGAGACTTGGGGGAACGCTGGGTGGAAGGAAATTTGTGGCTCCTCTCAGATTCCTGAACTTTCTGCCACAGAAATGTGAGGAACATGTGTTTTTTTAGCCAAATTTTGAGGTTTGCAAAGGATTCTGGGTAACAGAACCTCGTCCGAGCCCCGCAAGTCACCCCATCTTGGATTCCCCTAGGTCTCTAGCTTTCAGAAATGCACAAGTTTGGTAGGTTTCCCTAGGTGCCAGCTGAGCTAGAGGCCAAAATCTACAGGTAGGCATTTCGCAAAAAACACCTCTGTTTTCTTCCAAAAATGTGGATGTGTCCACGTTGCTCTTTGGGGCGTTTCCTGTTGCG